>NC_069500.1:1201085234-1201338117 GCF_027579735.1 Bombina bombina
ATTGGCCGCAAATCTGCAGGGGGTGGCGTTGCACCAGTAGTTCACAAGAGCTGCTGGTGCAATGCTGAATGCGGAGAGCGTATTGCTCTCCGCATTCAGCGATGTCTGTCGGACAGACATTTAATAAATAGGCTCCCAATAAGTTGTCTTTAATGTTCTTAGGTGTTTTTAGAACATTGTCTCTTATATAAAGTGAACATCAATTGAGTACGTAGTTTGGATAAATTTGCTGTCTTTATATAAATAACTAGATACTTTTTATTTTTCTACTTTATGGGATCGTTATACAATTAACTAGATACATAGCCGATGATAAAACAGCATTTCTTAATATCGCATGTTTTCGATTGGACATAATTGAACATGTGACCAAACAGAACAAGCGGACCTGATTTGAAACTGGTACAAAGAAACGGCTCGAAAAGGGAACTGAATTATTCTACTCTTAAGGATTGGTTAAGATTTTTTTTAAATATAATGAATTTGATTGGTCACTCTTATTTTGTATTTAATTAGCGCTTATGAAATATTTTTTATTTTTTTATATTTAGTAGAGATCGGTGAATTTTATTATATAATTTTATTGTGTAACTTTAATAGTTTATTAAAGATAATAATTAGTTGAGAGTGGCACTATTAAAAGCTAAAAAGTGTTAAAAACTAAGGCCTAGATTTGGAGTTCGGCGGTAGCCGTCAAAACCAGCGTTAGAGGCTCCTAACGCTGGTTTTGGCCGCCCGCTGGTATTTGGAGTCAGTGATTAAAGGGTCTAACGCTCACTTTTCAGCCGCGACTTTTCCATACCGCAGATCCCCCTGCGCCATTTGCGTATCCTATCTTTTCAATGGGATCTTCCTAACGCCGGTATTTAGAGTCGTTTCTGAAGTGAGCGTTAGAGCTCTAACGACAAAACTCCAGCCGCCTGAAAAAAGCAGGAGTTAAGAGCTTTCTGGGCTAACGCCGGTTCATAAAGCTCTTAACTACTGTACCCTAAAGTACACTAACACCCATAAACTACCTATGTACCCCTAAACCGAGCTCCCCCCACATCGCCGCCACTCGATTAAAATATTTTAACCCCTAATCTGCCGACCGCCACCTACGTTATACTTATGTACCCCTAATCTTCTGCCCCTAACCCCGCCGACCCCTGTATTACATTTATTAACCCCTAACCTGCCCCCCACAACGTCGCCGCCAGCTACTTAAAATAATTAACCCCTAATCTTCCGACCGCAAAGCGCCGCCACCTACGTTATCCCTATGTACCCCTAATCTGCTGCCCCTAACACCGCCGAACCCTATATTATATTTATTAACCCCTAATCTGCCCCCCTCAACGTCGCCGACACCTGCCTACACTTATTAACCCCTAATCTGCCGAGCGGACCGCACCGCTACTATAATAAAGTTATTAACCCCTAACCCGCCTCACTAACCCTATCATAAATAGTATTAACCCCTAATCTGCCCTCCCTAACATCGCCGACACCTACCTTCAATTATTAACCCCTAATCTGACGACCGGAGCTCATCGCTACTATAATAAATGGATTAACCCCTAAAGCTAAGTCTAACCCTAACACTAACACCCCCCTAACTTAAATATAATTTACATCTAACGAAATAAATTAACTCTTATTAAATAAATGATTCCTATTTAAAGCTAAATACTTACCTGTAAAATAAATCCTAATATAGCTACAATATAAATTATAATTATATTATAGCTATTTTAGGATTAATATTTATTTTACAGGCAACTTTGTAATTATTTTAACCAGGTACAATAGCTATTAAATAGTTAAGAACTATTTAATAGTTACCTAGTTAAAATAATAACAAATTTACCTGTAAAATAAATCCTAACCTAAGATATAATTAAACCTAACACTACCCTATCAATACATTAATTAAATAAACTACCTACAATTACCTACAATTAACCTAACACTACACTATCAATAAATTAATTAAACACAATTCCTACAAATAAATACAATTAAATAAACTAGCTAAAGTACAAAAAATAAAAAAGAACTAAGTTACAAAAAATAAAAAAATATTTACAAACATAAGAAAAATATTACAACAATTTTAAACTAATTACACCTACTCTAAGCCCCCTAATAAAATAACAAAGCCCCCCAAAATAAAAAATTCCCTACCCTATTCTAAATTAAAAAAGTTACAAGCTCTTTTACCTTACCAGCCCTGAACAGGGCCCTTTGCGGGGCATGCCCCAAGAATTTCAGCTCTTTTGCCTGTAAAAAAAAACATACAATACCCCCCCCAACATTACAACCCCCCACCCACATACCCCTAATCTAACCCAAACCCCCCTTAAAGAAACCTAACACTAAGCCCCTGAAGATCTTCCTACCTTGTCTTCACCATCCAGGTATCACCGATCCGTCCTGGCTCCAACATCTTCATCCAACCCAAACGGGGGTTGGCGATCCATCATCCGGTGGCTGAAGAGGTCCAGAAGAGGCTCCAAAGTCTTCCTCCTATCCGGCAAGAAGAGGACATCCGGACCGGCAAACATCTTCTCCAAGCGGCATCTTCGATCTTCTTCCATCCGGTGCGGAGCGGGTCCATCTTGAAGCAGGCGACGCGGATCCATCCTCTTCTTCCGTTGTCTCCCGACGAATGACGGTTCCTTTAAGGGACGTCATCCAAGATGGCGTCCCTCGAATTCCGATTGGCTGATAGGATTCCATCAGCCAATCAGAAAATTCCTACCTTAATTCCGATTGGCTGATAGAATCCTATCAGCCAATCGGAATTCGAGGGACGCCATCTTGGATGACGTCCCTTAAAGGAACCGTTATTCGTCGGGAGACAACGGAAGAAGAGGATGGATCCGCGTTGCCTGCTTCAAGATGGACCCGCTCCGCACCGGATGGAAGAAGATCGAAGATGCCGCTTGGAGAAGATGTTTGCCGGTCCGGATGTCCTCTTCTTGCCGGATAGGAGGAAGACTTTGGAGCCTCTTCTGGACCTCTTCAGCCACCGGATGATGGATCGCCAACCCCCGCTTGGGTTGGATGAAGATGTTGGAGCCAGGACGGATCGGTGATACCTGGATGGTGAAGACAAGGTAGGAAGATCTTCAGGGGCTTAGTGTTAGGTTTCTTTAAGGGGGGTTTGGGTTAGATTAGGGGTATGTGGGTGGTGGGTTGTAATGTTGGGGGGGGGGTATTGTATGTTTTTTTTTACAGGCAAAAGAGCTGAAATTCTTGGGGCATGCCCCGCAAAGGGCCCTGTTCAGGGCTGGTAAGGTAAAAGAGCTTGTAACTTTTTTAATTTAGAATAGGGTAGGGAATTTTTTATTTTGGGGGGCTTTGTTATTTTATTAGGGGGCTTAGAGTAGGTGTAATTAGTTTAAAATTGTTGTAATATTTTTCTTATGTTTGTAAATATTTTTTTATTTTTTGTAACTTAGTTCTTTTTTTATTTTTTGTACTTTAGCTAGTTTATTTAATTGTATTTATTTGTAGGAATTGTGTTTAATTAATTTATTGATAGTGTAGTGTTAGGTTAATTGTAGGTAATTGTAGGTAGTTTATTTAATTAATGTATTGATAGGGTAGTGTTAGGTTTAATTATATCTTAGGTTAGGATTTATTTTACAGGTAAATTTGTTATTATTTTAACTAGGTAACTATTAAATAGTTCTTAACTATTTAATAGCTATTGTACCTGGTTAAAATAATTACAAAGTTGCCTGTAAAATAAATATTAATCCTAAAATAGCTATAATATAAATATAATTTATATTGTAACTATATTAGGATTTATTTTACAGGTAAGTATTTAGCTTTAAATAGGAATAAGTTATTTAATAAGAGTTAATTTATTTTGTTAGATGTAAATTATATTTAAGTTAGGGGGGTGTTAGTGTTAGGGTTAGACTTAGCTTTAGGGGTTAATACATTTATTAGAATAGCGGTGAGGTCCGCTCGGCAGATTAGGGGTTAATAATTGAAGGTAGGTGTCGGCGATGTTAGGGAGGGCAGATTAGGGGTTAATACTATTTATGATAGGGTTAGTGAGGCGGATTAGGGGTTAATAACTTTATTATAGTAGCGCTCAGGTCCGCTCGGCAGATTAGGGGTTAATAAGTGTAGGCAGGTGTCGGCGACGTTGAGGGGGGCAGATTAGGGGTTAATAAATATAATATAGGGGTCGGCGATGTTAGGGCAGCAGATTAGGGGTACATAGGGATAACGTAGGTTGCGGCGGTTTACGGAGCGGCAGATTAGGGGTTAAAAAAAATATGCAGGGGTCAGCGATAGCGGGGGCGGCAGAATAGGGGTTAATAAGTGTAAGGTTAGGGGTGTTTAGACTCGGGGTACATGTTAGAGTGTTAGGTGCAGACGTAGGAAGTGTTTCCCCATAGGAAACAATGGGGCTGCGTTAGGAGCTGAACGCTGCTTTTTTGCAGGTGTTAGGTTTTTTTTCAGCTCAAACAGTCCCATTGTTTCCTATGGGAGAATCGTGCACGAGCACGTTTTTGAGGCTGGCCGCGTCCGTAAGCAACTCTGGTATCGAGAGTTGCATTTGCGGTAAAAATGCTCTACGCTCCTTTTTTGGAGCCTAACGCAGCATTTGTTTGAACTCTCGATACCAGAGTTAATTTTATGGTGCGGCCAGAAAAAAACCCGCGGAGCGTTAACAGCCCTTCTACCGCCAAACTCCAAATCTAGGCCTAAGAGACCAAAAATAATAAATATTTGTAAATACTATGGGCAAAGCTATAACTGGATAAGCGTATAGCTATGGTTTATGGACAATACCGCTAATAGATAAAAGTGGGCTAGACTGAAATGAATCAAACACTGAAATAATTAAATACTTACGGCTAGATTTAGAGTTTTGTCGGTAACGACCCGCGTAGCTAACGCTGGCTTTTTTCCCCCCGCACCTTTTAAATACCGCTGGTATTTAGAGTTCACAGAAGGGCTGCGTTAGGCTCCAAAAAGGGAGCGTAGAGCATAATTTACCGCCACTGCAACTCTCAATACCAGCGGTGCTTACGGACGCGGCCAGCTTCAAAAACGTGCTCGTGCACGATTCCCCCATAGGAAACAATGGGGCAGTTTGAGCTGAAAAAAAAACTAACACCTGCAAAAAAGCAGCGTTCAGCTCCTAACGCAGCCCCATTGTTTCCTATGGGGAAACACTTCCTATGTCTGCACCTAACACCCTAACATGTACCCCCCGAGTCTAAACACCCCTAACCTTACACTTATTAACCCCTAATCTGCCGCCCCGCTATCGCTGACCCCTGCATATTTTTTTTAACCCCTAATCTGCCGCTCCGTACACCGCCGCAACCTACATTATCCCTATGTACCCTTAATCTGCTGCCCCTAACACCGCCGACCCCTATATTATATTTATTAACTCCTAATCTGCTGCCCCCAACGTCGCCTCCACCTACCTACAATTATTAACCCCTAATCTGCCGACCGGACCTCGCCGCTACTCTAATAAATGTATTAACCCCTAAAGCTAAGTCTAACCCTAACCCTAACACCCCCCTAAGTTAAATATAATTTAAATCTAACGAAATAAATTAACTCTTATTAAATAAATTATTCCTATTTAAAGCTAAATACTAAATCCTAATATAGCTACAATATAAATTATAATTATATTGTAGCTATTTTAGGATTAATATTTATTTTACAGGCAACTTTGTATTTATTTTAACCAGCTATTAAATAGTTAATCAGCCAATCAGATTGAGCTCGCATTCTATTGGCTGTTCCGATCAGCCAATAGAATGCGAGCTCAATCTGATTGGCTGATTGGATCAGCCAATCGGATTGAACTTGAATCTGATTGGCTGATTCCATCAGCCAATCAGAATTTTCCTACCTTAATTCTGATTGGCTGATAGAATCCTATCAGCCAAACGGAATTCGAGGGGCCATCTTGGATGACGTCCCTTAAAGGAACCTTCATTCTGTTTTAGGACGTCGGAAGAAGAGGATGGATCCGCGCTGGAGGTCTTGAAGATGGAGCCGCTCGTCATCGGATGGAAGAAGATAGAAGATGCCGCTTGGATGAAGATGTCTACCGTTCCGGATCTCCTCTTCTGCCCTGATAGGATGAAGACTTCTGCCCGATGATGGACCTCTTCAGCCGCCGCTTGGATCAAGACTTCAGCCGGAGGATGGATGTCTTCAGCCCCCGCTTGGGCTTGGATAAAGACTTCAGCCGGAGGATGGACGTCTTCAGCCCCCGCTTGGGCTTGGATCAAGACATTGGAGCCTGGACCGATCGGTGATACCCGGCGTGGTGAAGATAAGGCAGGAAGATCTTCAGGGGCTTAGTGTTAGGTTTATTTAAGGGGGGTTTGGGTTAGATTAGGGGTATGTGGGTGGTGGGTTGTAATGTTGGGGGGGTATTGTATGTTTTTTTTTCCAGGCAAAAGAGCTGAATTCTTTGGGGCATGCCCCGCAAAAGGCCCTTTTAAGGGCTGGTAAGGTAAAAGAGCTTTTCTATTTTAATTCTAGAATAGGGTAGGGCATTTTTTTATTTTGGGGGGCTTTGTTATTTTATTAGGGGGCTTAGAGTAGGTGTAATTAGCTTAAAATTGTTGTAATATTTTTCTAATGTTTGTAAATATTTTTTATTTTTTGTAACTTAGTTCTTTTTTTATTTTTTGTACTTTAGTTAGTTTATTTAATTGTATTTATTTGTAGGTATTGTATTTAATTAATTTATTGATAGTGTAGTGTTAGGTTTAATTGTAGATAATTGTAGGTATTTTAAATAATTAATTTATTGATAGTGTAGTGTTAGGTTTAATTGTAACTTAGGTTAGGATTTATTTTACAGGTAATTTTGTAATTATTTTAACTAGGTAACTATTAAATAGTTATTAACTATTTAATAGCTATTGTACCTGGTTAAAATAAATACAAAGTTGCCTGTAAAATAAATATTAATCCTAAAATAGCTACAATATAATTATAATTTATATTGTAGCTATATTAGGGTTTATTTTACAGGTAAGTATTTAGCTTTAAATAGGAATAATTTATTTAATAAGAGTTAATTTATTTCGTTAGATTTAAATTATATTTAACTTAGGGGGGTGTTAGGGTTAGGGTTAGACTTAGCTTTAGGGGTTAATACATTTATTAGAGTAGCGGTGAGGTCCGGTCGGCAGATTAGGGGTTAATAATTGTAGGTAGGTGGAGGCGACGTTGGGGGCGGCAGATTAGGGGTTAATAAATATAATATAGGGGTCGGCGGTGTTAGGGGCAGCAGATTAGGGGTACATAGGGATAACGTAGGTGGCGCCGGTGTGCGGTCGGCAGATTAGGGGTTAAAACATTTTAATAGAGTGGCGCGATGTGGGGGGACCTCGGTTTTAGGGGTACATAGGTAGTTTATGGGTGTTAGTGTACTTTAGAGCACAGTAGTTAAGAGCTTTATGAACCGGCGTTAGCCCAGAAAGCTCTTAACTCCTGGCTTTTCTCTGCGGCTGGAGTTTTGTCGTTAGATTTCTAACGCTCACTTCAGCCAAGACTCTAAATACCAGAGTTAGAAAGATCCCATTGAAAAGATAGGATACGCAAATGGCGTAGGGGGATCTGCAGTATGGAAAAGTCGCGGCTGCAAAGTGAGCGTTAGACCCTTTCCTGACTGACTCTAAATACCAGCGGTAGCCCAAAACCAGCGTTAGGAGCCTCTAACGCTGGTTTTGACGGCTAACGCCAAACTCTAAATCTAGGCGTTAGCTTTTACTTAGGACATATAAAATTGAATGGATAAAAATAGATAGATTCTATTCACATAATTTTCAGAGGATATGAATACAATCACAAGTTATAAAATACAATCACAAAATATAATCATAAAATATAAAAAATCAATCACAGGATATATAAACAAGGTATAAAAATAATTATGGAATATAAAAATCACAGGATGTGGAAAACATATAAGTATGTAGAAAATATATAAGTATGAGAGAGCCCAGGTGAGTCTTTTAGTCTGGTCTTTTCTGATATAATATCAAAGTTCCCAAATTAATATAAAAGAGTGTGGTCTGTATAACAGAACGGCAATCTTGCTACATTGCTGAAAAAATAGCTCCTGGCGACAAAATTGTTTCAATCAGTTGTTTCAATTTTTTGAAACAGGTGTTCTTTAGGAGTCTTTTCTGTTTTCTAGCCGATAGTAGATTAGGTTTATTGTGTGCTTAGAGATGTTTTACAGTTTCCCTTTTTGGTAAATATGGATACAATTTTAACCAACAGCACCTTTTGAAGTGTATCTGACCCGCTATGTAGGTGGTCTTACCTCCTTCTATATGCGTTGAACCCACTTTGTGGGTGGTCTTACCTCATATCATGTGCAGTTGGAATCAAAGGCTTACCGGTCTCCTAAGCCTCGGTAAAAGTAATGGTGATGTAATTCGGTTTTTCTTCAACTTGCGCAAGTTCTCTTTCAAACCGGTGGCTTTTTCTCCTGCTCTTAGTACTTCGGTGTACGCAGGTGAGGATCTGCTTGAGGTCTGTCGATATCCCTGCACTTAGTACTTCATGTACGCAGGTGACGGACAGGTAATAGATTTTGTTCAGCTCCGACAAGTGCAACAATGAATCTTTTCTTGGAAAGTATTCAACAGTCTTGGTTAGCAAAGGGCTTTTTTGACAGTTTCATACAGCTTATTGTCACAGTTTCTACACGTTTCACCCGCGTTCCGGGCTTTTTCAAGTTTATTACTTAGTGTGTTCAAAGATATTAGGAAGTCTTTTTAATTTGTATTTTTATGTAAATGTGTGTAAACCCGTCCCCAATCAATGTCTTTTACTTTGTATTTAAGACCGCCTTGCATTGCGGTAAGGTATGCAACGGTTTGTAAAGCAAATAATCTGGGAATGCTCTTGAAAAAGACGGCAGTGACCGTTGAAACTGGTTGGGCAAATAAAAGCAGTTTTTTTTATCAAAAGCTGGTGAAAATCTTTTCCTTTCTTTGAACACCTGAGGTGCCGTTCATCTCAATCTATACTGTGAGTATCTACATACAATATTTCAATGCCATCCCTTTTCACTTTGAGGAAGTTGTGAAACATACCCCAGTGAATCGTTGGGAACCTTTGGTGAACAAGCGCTTCCCTCTGCGCACAAATACCGATTGAACAGCCTTTGGGAGAGACTGTGGGACGACAGCAGTTCAATAAACCAAAGGGGAGTACATATATATATTGTATATTGTTTTTTATAGCTTTGTTTTTCTGGTACTTTTTAGTGAAGAGTAAAACTAGGTAGGCTCAAAAGAGTTCAGGAGTGTGCACGTGTCTTTAATATTCTACAGCAGAAGTGTTTTGCAACATTATTTGTAGCTTTGTTATACAATGTCTCAAACCACTGCTGCCATAGAATACTAAAGACACGTGCACACTCCTGAGCACTCATAAGCCTACCTAGTTTTACTCTTCAATAAAAGATACCTAGAGACCAAAGCAAATTTGATAAAAGTAAATTGGAAAGTTGTTTAAAATGACATGTTTTGGGGTCGATTTATGAAGCAGCGGATGCTGCTTCTGACCCACTCATCTTCAGGTCCACCTAAAGCGGAAGTTAAGAAGCTGCGGTCGTAAGAGCACTGCTCGTTAACTCATCCTCCACCTCTGAGGCGGCGGACAGCAATCAGCCCGATCGGATACAGCGGATCATGTCCGCCCGCACATTAGTAAATCAGCCCCTTTATCTGTATCATGATAGTTTAATTTTGACTTTACTCTCCCTTTAAGTATGTGCATGGAGTGGGAGTAGAAATCCTGACAGAGATGGTAAAGGTTAAATATTAGGCCCCTCTTCATGCACAAAACATTCAGCATGGATGTCACACAATCTAGACTTTAACTTCTGTGTCATAACATTTTAAATATTCTACATGTAGCTATACACAAATCATCACTGTCTGCTCCTTGGATGTGTATGGCTGGCTTAAAGGGACATGAAACCCAAAAATTTTCTTTTATGATTCTGATAGAGAAAACAAATTTAAAAAAAAGTTTCTAATTTACTTCTATTATCAAATTTGCTTTGTTCTCATGTTATTCTTTGTTGAAGAGATACCTAGGTAGGTAGCGTGCACATGCCTGAAGCACTACATGACAGGAAATAGTGCTGCCATATAGTGCTCCTGCTAATGTATAACATTGTTGCAAAACTGCTGCCATATACTGCTGCAGACACGTGCACACTACTGAGCCTACCTTCCTGCTTTTCAACAAAGAATAACAAGAAAACTAAGACAGTTTGATAATAGAGGTAAATTGGAAAGTTGTTTAAAATTATATGCACTATCTAATTCATGAAAGAAAATGTTGGGGTTTTATGTCCCTTTAAGTGAGATTGCAAGATCATAATAGTATATTACATTCAATACAATTATTATGCAAATTCTTTAATCAAATGTCAAGACTCAAAATACATTGCAATTAAGTACAATTAAAATCTTTTTACTTCTCTGTGCTCCTCCACCCACTTAAAAAGTAGATTTTTCTGTGAGCTACAGTTTGAATTGTTCTCCAATTAGCACTATAGCTACAACAAAAGTGCCATATGCGAGAAGCGCTGATTGGACAACAATTCAAACCTTTAACTCACAGACACATTTACATTTGATGTGGGTGGCGGAGCGCGGGGTATTTGAATTTTATGGGGTCTATTTATCAAGCTCCGAACAGCTTGATGCCCCATGTTTCTGGTGATCCTTCAGGCTCGCCAGAAACACAAGTTATGAAGCAGCGGTCTAAAGACAGCTGCTCCATAACTTGTCCGCCTGCTCTGAGGCGGCAGACAGACATCGCCGCAAATCAACCCGATCCAATACGACACCCCCTGCTGGTGGCCGATTGCCTGCGAATCTGCAGGGGGCGGCGTTGAAGAACTGCTGGTGCAATGATAAATGCCGACAGCTTATCGATGTGCGGCGGACATGGTTCGCTATAGCGGATCATGTCCGTCCGCACAATGATAAATGGACCCCTATATCTATATTAAAAAGTAAGTTATAGAGTATCTTCATTACAACTGATGAAATAAACTCCATCTAAAATATCAAAGCGTGTTATAAAGTTCTGCCTTTTCCTTTTTTACCCTACATTACTTGGCACTGTATGAGAGTGCCTGGCCCATGCACACAAGTACTAATTGGTAGGTATGCATCATGCACTGTGTATGTAACATACTTACCAATTAGCTCCCCTGTTAGCACTAAGGTCAGAACTGCATCAGTGCATAGGTCCAATCTAATTGTGTGTTTTTTTAACCCTGCCTTGTAACAGCTACTGCATGTTACTATGCTGCCGATGAGCCCTAAAGTGACCAATACCAGCTACTTCCCACTACCAGAGGTGGTGCTAAAACTGATCATTTGTAGAGAGGAAAAACATTTACTTGTCTGGTAAAGCTCACAAGGGCAAGTAGGCTGTCAGATGATCTGCTGGCAGAGCCAGTGTGGTGGAGGTGTGGGTGTTTAGTAGGCACAAATGGACATGCTGTGGCTTTAGTTAGGAGCTTCAGAACTATGCATAACTTCAATTATTCTAGGCTCTCCTATGATGACTCCTATGCACCACCATATATTTTCATCATATTTCATTGCATGCATCAAAATTGTAAGAACTATTATATTACAAGTTACAACAAAGGTAGAATTAAATAATTGTGATATAAAAAAATGTGTAACATATGCAAACAGTACATGGTATCAACACATCAGCTCTAGTCAAGTCATATAGACCTAGATTTAGAGTTTTGCGGCCAAAGGGGTGCGTTAGCTACGCGTGCTTTTTTCTGGCTGCACCTTTTAAATACCGCTGGTATTTAGAGTTCACAGAATGGCTGCGTTTGGCTCCAAAAAAGGAGCGTAGAGCATATTTACCGCAACTTCAACTCTCGATACCAGCGGTGCTTACGGACGCGGCCAGCTTCAAAAACGTGCTCGTGCACGATTCCCCCATAGAAAACAATGGGGCTGTTTGAGCTGAAAAAAAACCTAACACCTGCAAAAAAGCCGTGTTCAGCTCCTAACGCAGCCCCATTGTTTTCTATGGGGAAACACTTCCTACGTCTGCACCTAACACTCTAACATGTACCCCGAGTCTAAACACCCCTAACCTTACACTTATTAACCCCTAATCTGCCGCCCCCGCTATCGCTGACCCCTGCATATTATTTTTAACCCCTAATCTGCCACTCCGTACACCCCGCCACCTACATTATCCCTATGTACCCCTAATCTGCTGCCCTAACATCGCCGACCCCAATATTATATTTATTAACCCCTAATCTGCCGCCCCCAACGTCGCCTCCACCTAACTACACTTATTAACCCCTAATCTGCCGACCGGACCTGAGCGCTACTATAATAAAGTTATTAACCCCTAATCCGCCTCACTCCCGCCTCAATAACCCTATGATAAATAGTATTAACCCCTAATCTGCCCTCCCTAACATTGCCGACACCTAACTTCAAGTATTAACCCCTAATCTGCCGACAGGAGCTCACCGCTACTCTAATAAATTTATTAACCCCTAAAGCTAATTCTAACCCTTACCCTAACACCCCCCTAAATTAAATATAATTTTATTCTAACGAAATAAATTAACTCTTATTAAATAAATTATTCCTATTTAAAGCTAAATACTTACCTGTAAAATAAATCCTAATATAGCTACAATATAAATTATAATTATATTATAGCTATTTTAGGATTAATATTTATTTTACAGGTAACTTTGTAATTATTTTAAACAGGTACAATAGCTATTAAATAGTTAAGAACTATTTAATAGTTACCTAGTTAAAATAATTACAAAATTACCTGTAAAATAAATCCTAACCTAAGTTACAATTAAACCTAACACTACACTATCAATAAATAAATTAAATAAACTACCTACAATTATCTACAATTAAACCTAACACTACACTATCAATAAATAAATTAAATACAATTCCTACAAATAAATACAATTAAATAAACTAACTAAAGTACAAAAAATAAAAAAGAACTAAGTTACAAAAAATAAAAAAATATTTACAAACATTAGAAAAAAATTACAACAATTTTAAACTAATTACACCTACTCTAAGCCCCCTAATAAAATAACAAAGACCCCCAAAATAAAAAAATGCCCTACCCTATTCTAAATTACAAAAGTTCAAAGCTCTTTTACCTTACCAGCCCTTAAAAGGACCTTTTGTGGGGCATGCCCCAAAGAATTCAGCTCTTTTGCCTGTAAAAAAAAACATACAATACCCCCCCCCAACATTACAACCCACCACCCACATACCCCTAATCTAACCCAAACCCCCCTTAAATAAACTTAACACTAAGCCCCTGAAGATCTTCCTACCTTGTCTTCACCATGCCAGGTATCACTGATCGTTCCAGGCTCCGAAATCTTCATCCAAGCCCAAGCGGGGGCTAGACATCCATCATCTGGCGGCTGAAGAGGTCCAGAAGAGGCTCCAAAGTCTTCATCCTATCCGGGAAGAAGAGGCAATCCGGACCGGCAACCATCTTGATCCAAGCGGCATCTTCTATCTTCATCCGATGACGACCGGCTCCATCTTGAAGACCTCCACCGCGGACCCATCTTCTTCTTCCAACGACTTCCCGACGAATGACGGTTCCTTTAAGGGACATCATCCAAGATGGCGTCCCTCGAATTCCGATTGGCTGATAGGATTCTATCAGCCAATCGGAATTAAGGTAGGAAAATTCTGATTGGCTGATGGAATCAGCCAATCAGAATCAAGTTCAATCCGATTGGCTGATTCAATCAGTCAATCAGATTGAGCTCGTATTCTATTGGCTGTTCCGATCAGCCAATAGAATGCAAGCTCAATCTGATTGGCTGATCGGATCAGCCAATCGGATTGAACTTGATTCTGATTGGCTGATTCCATTGTCGGGAAGTCGTCGGAAGAAGAAGATGGGTCCGCGGTGGAGGTCTTCAAGATGGAGCCGGTCGTCATCGAATGAAGATAGAAGATGCCGCTTGGATCAAGATGGTTGCCGGTCCGGATCGCCTCTTCTTCCCGGATAGGATGAAGACTTTGGAGCCTCTTCTGGACCTCTTCAGCCGCCGGATGATGGATGTCTAGCCCCCGCTTGGGCTTGGATGAAGATTTCGGAGCCTGGAACGATCGGTGATACCTGGCATGGTGAAGACAAGGTAGGAAGATCTTCAGGGGCTTAGTGTTAGGTTTATTTAAGGGGGGTTTGGGTTAGATTAGGGGTATGTGGGTGGTGGGTTGTAATGTTGGGGGGGGTATTGTATGTTTTTTTTTACAGGCAAAAGAGCTGAATTCTTTGGGGCATGCCCCACAAAAGGTCCTTTTAAGGGCTGGTAAGGTAAAAGAGCTTTGAACTTTTGTAATTTAGAATAGGGTAGGGCATTTTTTTATTTTGGGGGTCTTTGTTATTTTATTAGGGGGCTTAGAGTAGGTGTAATTAGTTTAAAATTGTTGTAATTTTTTTCTAATGTTTGTAAATATTTTTTTATTTTTTGTAACTTAGTTCTTTTTTATTTTTTGTACTTTAGTTAGTTTATTAATTTGTATTTATTTGTAGGAATTGTATTTAATTTATTGATAGTGTAGTGTTAGGTTTAATTGTAGATAATTGTAGGTAGTTTATTTAATTTATTTATTGATAGTGTAGTGTTAGGTTTAATTGTAACTTAGGTTAGGATTTATTTTACAGGTAATTTTGTAATTATTTTAACTAGGAAACTATTAAATAGTTCTTAACTATTTAATAGCTATTGTACCTGGTTAAAATAATTACAAAGTTACCTGTAAAATAAATATTAATCCTAAAATAGCTATAATATAATTATAATTTATATTTTAGCTATATTAGGATTTATTTTACAGGTAAGTATTTAGCTTTAAATAGGAATAATTTATTTAATAAGAGTTAATTTATTTAGTTAGAATAAAATTATATTTAACTTAGGGGGGTGTTAGGGTTAGGGTTAGAATTAGCTTTATGGGTTAATAAATTTATTAGAGTAGCGGTGAGCTCCTGTCGGCAGATTAGGGGTTAATACTTGAAGTTAGGTGTCGACAATGTTAGGGAGGGCAGATTAGGGGTTAATACTATTTATTATAGGGTTATTGAGGCAGGAGTGAGGCGGATTAGGGGTTAATAACTTTATTATAGTAGCGGTGCGGTCCGCTCGGCAGATTAGGGGTTAATAAGTGTAGGTAGGTGGCAGCGACGTTGTGGGGGGCAGATTAGGGGTTAATAAATATAATATAGGGGTCGGCGGTGTTAGGGGCAGCAGATTAGGGGTACATAAGGATAACGTAGGTGGCGGCGCTTTGCGGTCGGCAGATTAGGGGTTAAATATTGTAGGTAGATGGCGGCGATGTTGTGGGGGGCAGATTAGAGGTTAATAAATATAATATAGGGGTCGGCGGTGTTAGGGGCAGCAGATTAGGTGTACATAAGTATAACGTAGGTGGCGGTCGGCAGATTAGGGGTTAAAAAAATTTAATCGAGTGGCGGCGATGTGGGGGGGGCCTCGGTTTAGGGGTACATAGGTAGTTTATGGGTGTTAGTGTACTGTAGAGCACAGTAGTTAAGAGCTTTATGAACCGGCGTTAGCCCAAAAAGCTCTTAACTACTGACTTTTTTCTGCGGCTGGAGTCTTGTCGTTAGATTTCTAACGCTCACTTCAGCCACGACTCTAAATACCGGCGTTAGAAAGATCCCATTGAAAAGATAGGATACGCAAATGACGTAAGGGGATCTGCGGTATGGAAAAGTCGCGGCTGGAAAGTGAGCGTTAGACCCTTTCCTGACTGACTCCAAATACCAGAGGGCGGTAAAAACCAGCGTTAGGAGCCTCTAACGCTGGTTTTCACGGCTACCGCCCAACTCTAAATCTAGGCCATATTTAGTTGTATTTAAAGGGACAGTATACACCAATTTTCATATAACTGCATGTAATAGACACTACTATAAAGAAGAATATGCACAGATATTGATCTAAAAATCCAGTATAAAACATTTAAAAAACTTACTTAGAAGCTCCCAGTTTAGCACAGTTGATGAGGTAGTCTGGGACACCCACTGAAAGGGACTGGGTAAACTAAAAGAGCAGACACTCCCCACCTCCCCCCTCCCTGCCTATGAAAAGACAGATAACATAAGCAGGAGCCAGCAGGAGTCTGTAAATGTGTGTATACATCTGCCACTGTGGGGCTTGGTTAGAAGTCTAAAAATCAGCACAATGTTCTTAAAAAATAAGAAAAACTATACATTTTTATAAAAACACTACCAGATGGGCTATATAGATGGACCATCTACAAAACAGTTATAAAAAGAAAAATCGAGTGTATAATGTCGCTTTAAATGAACAGTAAATACAGCAGATTTGCATAATCAACAAATACTTGATGAAAAGACAATGCAGTAGCACTTAGGGGAAGATTTATTAAGCAGCGGATGCTGCTTTCTACGCACATTGCTTCAGGTCCGCCTGAAAAACGAAAGTTAAGAAGCAGCTGCTCCTTAACGTCTCCGCCACCTTTTAGGTGGCGAACTGAAATCATCCCGATCCGAATCCTGTCCGCTCGACCTTTAAGAAATTTACCCCTTAGGGGACAATGTATCAACTTGCGGGCGGACATGATTCGCTGTAGCGAATCATGTCTGCCCGACATCGATAAATGCAGGGGGTGACATTCATGCAGGAGAATGTCAATCATCCCGATTGTATCTGATCAGGATGATTGCTGTCCGCCAATTGAGAGGTTGGCGGATGATTTAAGGAGCAGCGGTCGGCTTCTTAACTTAAGTTTCCGACGAGCTGGAAATTTCAGGGGGGTAGATTGCAGCATCCGCTGCTTGATAAATCTACCCCTAAGTGCTACTATGTGACAGTCATCAACCATTCACAAATGCATATACGTATATTCAGTGAATTCTTGCACATGCTCAGTAGGAGTTGGTGACTCAAAAATGTGTAAATTTAAGAAGACTGTGCACATTTTGTTAATGGAAGTAAACTGTATTCTCTAAAAATTGGATTTAAAGTGTATACTAGCTGGATAGCTGATGCACATACACTAATAGGATCTAATACATTATTTTTTCCCACAAAAGGAATTGGACTGATTATAAACAGGGATTTGGTGATTTTAACTCGGCAAAAGGAGAATATTGGCTTGGGAACAACAACCTACATTATCTGACAAGGCAAGGTACAATATTTACAGGCTTAAATGTTAAAAGGATTTTTGTAGAAAATGGGGTATATTTATGAAGCAGCGGATGTTGCTTATTCCGTGTGAGCATTCTGGCTCACCTGAAATGTGCTGCTGTCTGCTGTTCCTCCTTAACTCGTCCACCACCTCTGAGGTGATTGACACCCCCTGCTAGTAGCCGATTGGCCGCGAATGTGCAGGGGGCGGTATTGCACAAGCATTTCACAAGAAATGCTTGTGCAATGATAAATGCCGACAGCATATGCTGTCGGCATTTATCGATGTCGGGCTGACATGTTCGCCACAGCAAATCATGTCTGTCTGACATGTGATAAATCGGCACCAATTATTCTATGTTATATTATGTATGGCACCTTTATTAATCCTTCTTGAAATAAAATTGTTTACAGATTGTGTGTGTGTGGTACTATGCAGCTGAGGGGAGTTTATAGGACATGCAATCTATGGGAGAATATATTCATTTTCACAGTGTGAAAGTACAAAAAGAGAAATCACTTTGGATAGCTGTTTTATTCTGCATAAAATGAGAAGGGATACATATATGTATTTAATGTATTTATGTGTTTATATGTGTAAATATATATATACATACAAATATACACATATAAACATATATACACACATGTATGTACATATTCACACATATATACAGTATATATATATATATATATATATATATATATATATATATATATATATATATATGTGTGTGAAATATTTACAGTGAATACGTAGTTAAAATCTTTATTAAATATGAATATCGCATAAATATGTTTTATCATGTTTTTATCTGCTTAAAGGGACACTGAACCCAAATTTTTTCTTTCATGATTCAGATAGAGCATGCAATTTTAAGCCACTTTCTAATTTATTCCTATTATCAATTTTTCTTCGTTCTCTTGCTATCTTTATTTTAAAAAGAAGACATCTAAGCTTTTTTTTTATTCAGAACTCTGGACAGCACTTTTTTATTGGTGGATGAGTTTATCCACCAATCAGCAAGAACAACCCAGGTTGATCACCAAAAATGGGCCGGCATCTAAACTTACTTTCTTGCATTTCAAATAAAGATACCAAGAGAATTAAGAAAATTTTATAATAGGAGTAAATTAGAAAGTTGCTTAAAATGTCATGCGCTATCTGAATCACAAAAGAAAAACTTTGGGTACAGTGTCCCTTTAAAGTGACAGTCAACACCAGAATTTTTGTTGTTTTAAAAGATAGATAATCCCTTAATTACCAATTCCCCAGTTTTGCATAACCAACACAGTTAAAATTATACACGTTTTACCTCTGTAATTACCTTGTATCTAAGCCTCAGCAGACTGCCCCCTTATTTTAGTTCTTTTGACATGGTAAATTCACGTGCATGAGCTCAATGTTATCTATATGAAACACATGAACTAATGCCCTCTAGTGGTGAAAAACGCATTTATATTAGAGGCGGCCTTCAAGGTCTAAGAAATTAGCATATAAACCTCCTAGGTTTAGCTTTCAACTAAGAATACCAAGAGAACAAAGCAAAATTGGTGATAAAAGTAAATTGGAAAAATTACATGCCCTATTTGAATCATGAATGCTTTTTTGGGGCTTGACTGTCCCTTTAATGGCAGAGGGATATAATGCACTTCTATATATATTTATATATGTGTAAATATATATTAATGTTTTTATATGTGTATATATGACTGTAAATACACATTTACACATATAAATACATTAATATAAGTAAGTACACATATCTCCAATCTTTGAGTCCTTATAACTTTTTTATGCAATATTTTTTCGAAATAATTTTTATTAGACAGTGTTAATATGAGTGTAACTGTACTGTAATGTATTTTTTGTTGTGTTTTGTGACACTTTTTTCTTTTGGAACCTAGTTAACCACAGCTCTGAGATTGCAGAAAGGATTGACGCGTAAAAGGTAATTGTGCTAGCGCAATCACGATTTCTCCCCACTTGTAAAATCAGCAGAATGAAAAATGCCGGCGGAAACGTGATATTGCTAGCACAAAACCATTTGCGACTCACTTGTAATCTAGCCCAATGATGTTTAGGACTATAGTGAATACAAGTGGCAAATACCTTCATGCGTAAGATAAATAGAGGCGAGGGAGTGATCAGCTTTGTTGTGGATCTTTCAAAATGGTAAAGGCTTCTGATAATATTCCTTAAATCCAAACTTTGGCTATTTTACAGGGGCGGACTGGGCCAGGGGGCAGGGGGGGCAATTACCCCCTGGGCCGCTCTGATTTAGTGTAAAATAGGCCGTCCGTGAGTGACTGAGCAGGTAGGGAGTCAGGACAACAGTAGTATTGTCTTGCATACAGCAGCCGCGAGACTGAGCATCAACTTAAGTCTTACAGTCGCTGTATGTTGTAGAGACTGACAGGTGTTCCTGGCTGGCTGCTTCTAATGGCTGGTGATTGATCAGGCTGGGGTCAGGGGGTGGGATAATTCATTATCATAATGAACAGGGCTGGGGCAGGCCTCACGTGTTTATGCTGCGGTCTCCCGCTTGGCGCTCCCTGACACTCATCACTTCCTCCCACCCAGAGTCCCAGCAGCATGGGAAGAGTGAGAGCGAGCTGAGAGCGAGGGAAGCAGTGACCGAGCTGAGGCAGGGAGGCAAGAAGCAGCACTGAGGCCAGCCTGGTGGTGCCGGAGCCGGACTGCCGGTGATCACGTGGTGCGTGTGTCTTCTGGTGAGTAAAAACATCACATTCACCAGTGATGCAGCATGTCATTTAGATTTTTTTACTCAGTCACTCTAAACGTTTTGTTTTGGGAATTGGGATGTATGCAGCCATCATGATAAGCCATGCACACAACAGTATGTCACAGGCATCAAGGTTCAAGAGAGCATGATATAGAAAATGTAACAGAACAGAGTTAGTTAGAGCATTTTCCCAAAACTAAGTCAAAATAGGACCAGTGACATATATTCCTAGTAAATTAATTTCACTATAGCCTAGTTGTATAAATAATATTTTTTGTTTTTGTTTTGGGAAAATGCTATATATATATTATATATACAGTATTTCACAAAAGTGAGTACACCCCTCACATTTTTGTAAATATTTTATTATATCTTTTCATGTGACAACACTAAAGAAATGACACTTTGCTACAATGTAAAGTAGTGAGTGAACAGCCTGCGTAACAGTGTAAATTTGCTGTCCCCTCAAAATAACTCAACACACAGCCATTAATGTCTAAACCGTTCGCAACAAAAGTGAGTACACCCCTAAGTGGAAATGTCCAAATTGGGCCCAAAGTGTCAATATTTTGTGTGGCCAACTGGCCACCATTATTTTCAAGCACTGCCTGAACCCTTTTGGGCATGGAGTTTACCAGAGCTTCAAAGGTTGCCACTGTAGTCCTCTTCCACTCCTCCATGACGACATCACATAGCTGGTGGATGTTAGAGACCTTGCGCTCCCCCACCTTCCATTTGAGGATGCCCCACAGATGCTCAATAGGGTTTAGGTCTGGAGACATGCTTGGCCAGTCCATCACCTTTACCCTCAGCTTCTTTAGCAAGGCAGTGGTCGTCTTGGAGGTGTGCTTGGGGTCGTTATCATGTTGGAATACTGCCCTGCGACCCAGTCTCCGAAAGGAGGGGATCATGCTCTGCTTCAGTATGTCACAGTACATGTTGGCATTCATGGTTCCCTCAATGAACTGTAGCTCCCCAGTGCCGGCAGCACTCATGCAGGCCCAGACTATGACACTCCCACCACCATGCTTGACTGTAGGTAAGACACACTTGTCTTTGTACTCCTCACCCAGTTGCCACCACACATGCTTGACACCATCTGAACGAAATAATTATCTTGGTCTCATCGGACCACATTACATGGTTCCAGTAATCCATGTCCTTAGTCTGCTTGTCTTCAGCAAACTGTTTGCGGGCATTCTTGTGCATCATCTTTAGAAGAGGCTTCCTTCTGGGATGACAGCCATGCATACCAATTTGATGCAGTGTGCGGCGTATGGTCTGAGCACTGACAGGCTTACCCCCCACCCCTTCAACCTCTGCAGCAATGCTGGCAGCACTCATACGTCTATTTCTCAAAGACAATCTCTGGATATGACACTGAGCACGTGCACTCAACTTCTTTGGTCGACCATGGCGAGGCCTGTTCTGAGTGGAACCTGTCCTGTGAAACCGCTGTATGGTCTTGCCCACTGTGCTGCAGCTTAGTTCCAGGGTCTAGTTCCAGAGTCTTGGTAATCTTCTTAAAGCCTAGGCCATCTTTATGGAGTAACAATTCTTTTTTTCAGATCCTCAGAGAGTTCTTTGCCATGAGGTGCCATGTTGAACTTCCAGTAACCAGTATGAGAGAGTGTGAGAGCAATAACACCAAATTTAACACACCTGCTCCCCATTCACACCTGAGACCTTGTAACAATAACGAGTCACATGACACCGGGGAGGGAAAATGGCTAATTGGGCACAATTTGGACATTTCCACTTAGGGGTGTACTCACTTGTGTTGCCAATGGTTTAGACATTAATGGCTGTGTGTCGAGTTATTTTGAGGGGACAGCAAATTTATACTGTTATACAGGCTGTACACTCACTACTTTACATTGTAGCAAAGTGTCATTTCTTCAGTTTTGTCACATGAAAAGATATAATAAAATATTTACAAAAATGTTAGGGGTGTACTCACTTTTGTGAGATACTGTATATTATATAATATATATATATATATATATATATATAAATAATATATATATAATATATATATATATATATATATATATACATATTATATTTATATATATATATATATATATACATACAAAAAAAAATAAAAGTTAATTTGAGTTGCTGCATTATGGGCCTCTGGGTTGTCAAAAGTATTTCAAGGTTGGAAGCAAGGAAATTTATCAGAAAAAAATCTGCTGCTCATTTTAAATTTAGATCAAGGGGCCAATTTATTAAATGTCAGATGGACATGATCCGCTGCAGCGGATCATGTCCGCCCGACATTGCTAAATGCAGACAGCATACGCTGTCGGCATTTAAGATTGCACAAGCATTTCTAGAAAAATGCTTGTGCAAAGCCGCCCCTGCACATTCGCGGCAGGGGGTGTCAAATATCTCGATAGTATCTTGTCGGGATGATTGCAGTCCCCCACCTCAGATGACCGCTGCTTCTTAACTCTTGTTTCCAGCGCTGCTTGATAAATTTACCCCCAAGTGTTATTACATTCTATTTTTTGATTTGGCATTTATACTGTTTTAATGGACCTTGAATTTTTTTTATAGAAATCAAGCATTTATTTTATGGAAAAATATTGCTCATCATTATTATTATGATTGCTATTATAGTTTATTTATAAAGTGCCTACATATTACACAGCGTTTTAACATTAAGTGTATAGTTGTGGAGAAAAAATAATTTGAAGACATTTAAATAAATAATGAAGAGTAGAGGGCCCTCCCCTTGAGTCATTGTAAGCTGTAACTATCTTTACATAAGATAATCAACAGGACGGATGGACTTGTAAACTTACATTCTAAAGGAAATACATGGGAAATTAGGGAGAGGGAACAGAAGCAGGAGAGACATCTTTAAGATGGTTTATGCATCCCTGAACAGATATGTTTTTAATGAATGCTTAAAGCTTTGGAGACTAGAGGGAAGTCTGTTTGGGCAAGACAATGGGGCCTATTAATCAAGCTCGTGTTTTTGGCGAGCCTTCAGACCGCTGCTCCATAACCTGTCTACCTGCTCTGAGGCGGGGGACAGACATCACCAGAAATCAACCTGATACAATTCGATCGTGTTGATTGACACCCCCTGCTAGCGGCCGATTGGTCGCAAATCTGCAGGGGGCGGTATTGCACCAGAAGTTCACCAGAACGCAATGATTGTCAGTATATACCAGGGTTATAATACAATGTATTTATATTATTCTTTAAAACAACCGCTAATTAAAATCTATATAGGAAACAATTGAAATGAATAATTATTCCTAAATTCTTTAGATTAGTTAAAATGTATATACACATTGCAATATATTTATGTAGAGACCAGATTATGAATCAAATTATACACGCTTATGCTGTTATATTATTCTTTACAAAGATCATAAAACATATACCCTTAAAATTAACTTTACTCACAATAATCGCATTAAAATACCACAGTAAAATACCAGAGTATGGACCGTTAACTTAACACTGCTTAGTTAGACAATATAACAAAATACTTTAACATCCAATTGATCTGAACTGAAATAACCTCTTATTTAGATACAAAAAGGCAAATTCTAAAATATATATATAGCAATAACTGTAATTAATTTATGATATTAAAATACAAAATTCTTTCTAAACATTAATATTTAAAACCAGTATACTTACTACAATCTAACTAAAGCTTTAGAATTCCTTTGTTTAAAATATTAAATATACAATTGCTTATACTTTACCAGATCACCAGTTTGAGAATTCAGTTAATATGCAAATATGTCTATCGTCATATGTCTTAGGGGAATTATGCACATTTGTTAGAGAATTAATCTTGATAGTCTCTTATCCACAAAGAGTGTCCCAACGTATTTGTCTTACAGAAAACTGTGTTTATACACTGGTCTCTCTATAAGCAAAAATGGCAGCAAGCAGGATTGCAACAGTTACCAAGAAAAACATTTCAGCCAAGTTTTTCTTTCTCTGTGTGCAGGGAGTTTTTGTCTGATCATTCGATAGATTTGGATACCCACTTTTCTCTGATTGGCTACTGGGAAATGACTTTTGGTTGCAATACTGGATTTAGGCCATTGGGGGCAGCAGACAAGACAAATAGTTTCATTTTCAACACTGCTATACAGTAAATACAGTTCTTATATATATTTTTTATCAAATGCCTATTTTTATATACTTTTAATCTCCTAGTTTTAAAAATTATATGTTCCATATATGGTCCGTTTAATATAATTTATTCTGAGTATTTCAAGATTAAACATGAATATACTCCACTTATAATATCTTTAAAATGCGTTTAAAAATCATATTTTCTAGGAAAAGATTTAAAAGGATTATAATACCTTCATAATGGACTCAATTACTTTCACATACATACCTTGAGATCAGCAATCAGATGTAGTTTCATATAATTATATCTATATTGGATTACTATACCATATTAATATAAATATTTCATATCTGTATATCTCTTGCTGAGTGTATAAAACATATTATATTATTTAAAGCACCAATTATATATGTACTTATTAGATGCCTGAAAAATATAAGAATATGTAATCTATTTTGAAACAAGTTAATTAAACAATTTACATTGATTATATAGCTACTAATTAAGTTCAGCAAATACTTATCTAATATTTTATTGTGAGGCATTTCTTCTTATATCCACAAATATGCATTTTTATACAATACTGAGGTATACCACTGAAAATTAAAAATACGTTGTACTTTAAAATTAATTTCAAAGTTACAATGCAAAACATGTATTTCTGTTAGCAAGCCTAATGTGTATCTAGTTTTCAAAGGAAATCCAGTGAGCCATTGTGTTAAATTATCACATGTGTCTGTTAGCTCATAATATCTTGAAATTCTGTTAGCTTATCTGAAAATAGTGCAGAATTTCGTCTCCAACACCCCAGGATGCATTTTGAGAATCTCCAAGGTGCTGTTTGTGATCTAACATTTGATTGCCAAGTAAGTGTTAATTACTATCTTTCTGGACTTTAGCCAGTTCCAAAGAGGTCATCACAGACAGCATGCCTGTATATCTCCACCTGGGGTCACCACCTGATAACCTTTATTATACATTTTGGACAGGAAACTCCATATATGGGCGTTCAAACTTGAGAGTGTCATTCTAAGACTTTACAGGTGTGTGTTCCTTTGTTCTCAGATGTTCTGTTAATCAGGAAAAAGCATCTCATATCTGACCTCAGATTTGCAATACATAGAATGTATTCAGCGATAAAGTGAGCATGCTCAAATGTAATATTTGATAGATTGTATACTTATTTATACTTATTTTATCTTATTATATATATATATATATATATATATATATATATATATATGTATTGTCTACTGACATTCACAGGTACCCTGACATGTTAAATGCCGAGAGCGTATGCTGTCGGCATTTATCGATGTGCAGCAGACATGATCCACAATATTGGATCATGTCCGCTCGCACTTTCTTAAATAGACCCCAATGAGTTCCATATAATTCTGGAAAAGTCTTGCAGATGAGAGTGTTAGGAAGTAATAAGAGATAAGGAAATGTTTGGGATAACATTTGGAATTTTATTCTTGAGACTAAGGGAAGCCATTGAAGGGATTGGCAGAGAGATGTGAAACAATGCATAAGGAAGATGAACCTGATGGACTACAGTGGTGACAAACAGTAGCTTGGGAGACCAGAGAGTAACAAATTGCAATATTCAATGTGAGAAATGATGAGTGGATAGGAATCTTAGTGTTTTCTTGAGGTGGGAAGTGAGCAATTTTAGAGATATTTTTAGGAGGAAGCAGTATGAGGTAACTAAGGACTTAATATGGGAGGCAAAGGAAAGTTCAAAGTCAAATATGATCCCAAGGCAGCAAGCCTGAGGGGTAAAGGTGATGACAGAGTTATCCACAGTAAGTAAGGTTTGGGGAATGGGGAGATTGGTAAAATGAAGAGATAGAAGGAGCTTAGTTATAGACAGTGGCGTAGCGTGGGGGGGGCCACAGGGGCGGTTGCCCCGGGCGCAAAATTCTGAGGGGCGCAAAATGCTTGGCTCCCAGCCTCCCCAGTCCCCACCATCTCAAGACAGTAGACAGTCACAGTCCCACTCCCAGCGGCGCTACAGGGAGGCTAAAAAAATCTGACAGGCGCCTGCGCCCAGCCGTTCTGTCTCTCAAGTGAACTGTCTACTACTCTGAAGTCAAGACGTGCTGTGTAATGATTTAATTATCATAATTTTATGAGTGTAATCCTATCCAACCGTTACCTGCTGCTAGACTAGTGTTTACGCCACTAGTTAGCACGGTCCACTCCCACTCCCAGCGCACATGTCAGGAGGGAGGAAGAAGTCAGAGCAGCAGAGCCAGAGTGGAGTCAGACTGACTAGCACGCTGCGCCCGCAATGATAAGGTAAGTAGTGTCAACAAAAATGACCAAACTCATAACCAGGTCCGTATCAGAACCAGACCACCAGTGCCACTGCCAGCCAGAATTATAATTAAATTATTATAGCCCCTGTTTTTGCCTGGGCCTTGGGGAATAGGGATTGGAAATGGCAACACACGCAAAATGCAGCTTAGCCTCTATCGTTACCCAGGTGACGTCGCAGGGCCAGCTAGCTAGCCAAGTTCCAAAGGACCCAGAGTCACTCTGAGCCAGCCAGCCAAATTCCAACTTCCAAAGGACCCAGAGTCTGAGCCAGCCAGCATGCCAGAGTGTGAGAGTGATCTATGCCGCTTTAAAGTGAAAGCTGGTTATTTTATTTCAAATTCATTTTTAACCTGGGTAAAATAAAACATACAAGATGTAGATGATCTACATCTTGTATGTTTTACCCAGGTTAAAAATGAATTTAAAAATAATAATAACTGGCTTTCACTTTAAAGCAGCATAGATCACTCTCACACTCTGGCATGCTGGCTCAGATGTATTTTAAAAATGAAATCCCATGTTTAAATATTAAACCATAAAAAAAATGTAATTGTTAAGTTTTATATAATGTACTTACTTAATGTATATAATAAAGTAATGGCTGCCTGCAACCATATTGAATCCTAATTTTTAAGGATGAATGTAGAGTTTAGAATTCTATCTATCTATCTATCTATCTATCTATCTATCTATCAATCTATCTATGTAGTATATATTTTGTTGTTAAATTAAAGCTTTGTTTGTTTTAAAACAAAAACCTGTCTCCTAAGTTGTTGAGCTGTCTCCTAGATTCAAAGCAAATTTGCCAATCCCTACTGTACTGGTGGAAGAGACTCAGTCAGTGCTAATGGATTAGGGGCGCGCAATTCTTGCCTTGCCCTGGGCGCTGAGAAGCCACGCTACGCCACTGGTTATAGAGATGTTCAGCTTTAGGTAGTAAGAAAGTACTATATAAGCAGCTGGTGAGCTGAGTCAGGGAAGAGTATATGTCTGGTGTAGAATGGTAGATTTGGGTGTTATCAGCACAAAGATGATACTAAAAAACCAAGCAAGGTAGAAAGAAAGCCACAGTAGAGCTGTATCCCAAATGCCTAAGAATTGAAGGTTTTGGAGCAGCAGTGGGTGGTCAACAGTATCAAAGGCTGTAGATGGGTCTAAAAGAATTAGCATGGAGTAATGACCTTTAGTCTTCTCAGTGAGCAGGTCATTTGTCACCTTGGTGATGGTATTTTTAGTAGAGTGGTTGAGGAGAAAGCCAGATTTCAAAGGCTCAAGAAGATGGTTAGATGAGAGAAAGTGTGCTAAGCATTTGTAAACAATCTGCTCAAGAAGCTTATATGCAAAGGGAAAAAGGAGTATAAAGTGATAGTTGCTCAGTGGTGGTAGGTTTATTTTTGAAATGCATAGAAAAGTCATGTGCTTTGAGAGAAGAAAGGCAGTTTTATAGGTCTGTCGATGCTTTGAATATCGGGGGCTGAATCTGAAGAGTGTGATGGTCAAAGTTGATTTTTCAAGGGTCCCAAATAAATAGAACCACCCTTAAAAGAACATGAAACTCAAAATGTAGTTCCTCATAAAATCTTCAATTATGCAAAATGTAAAAACCAAATGCAACAGACTAGCATTATGAATTTGCCTACTTTTCCTGTAATTTTTTTTTTTTATTTGCGCATTATTCAGAGACATTTTAATAAGATTGTAGTTGGCATGGCTTGTTTTCATGTTTTAACAGTAATAAAACTGATAATATGCCACTGTGAAAACCACAGGATCTTTTCTGGGCACTGTTTCACAGGAATGATGTGTGCCTTTATTTCTCACAGCATATCAAGTTATACTGTTCCAATAAAGTTTCTACATTCATTATATATATTTTTTTTATTATTATTTTTTTTAATTTTTATTTGAGGTTTATTTAAAGGCATACATCATCATAAGATCAATTCTTACATCACATGAAACAAAACTTCAGTTTTATAAAAGGTGCAAACAGTGAAATAAAGGGAGAAGAAATATAAAGTCAGCATTTTGCACACCCTGTAGACAATATATAAACAGGATGCCGGACATCTAGAAACCTTCTAAATGACACCATAGGTCTCTCTTGGACCTTTATAAATATAAGGTAATATTAAAGCTAGAGAAGGTAGTTATAAACATAGGAGACCGCTTGTGGATCTCAATGATAAACCTTGTTGTTATAACATTTTATAACCAAAAAAATGCATGTATCAGGGTGGTATAATATCATATTAAAGAGATATGACTGAAGCTTTGCCTGCCAAATAACTAGAATAGGAAGTTGTAGTGGTATAATACATCATTATATCATCGTAATATTACAATACTACAATACAATATAGTATAGCATGGAGGGGCTGCACTAAGGTCTTAGGACTGTGGCTCTGTGGGACCTAGGGTCCAATACATACGGAAGACATGGATCACACTGAAAAAATAAAACTGTCAAAAGGAGGGGGATTTCTATACCCGAGCTAAGCCCATGCAATACAAATAAAAAGGGGAAAAACCCAACCGTCTTGACTAAGGGAGGGTAGTATCAATCACTTGGAACAATACCTGTAGGTATACTGCTACTAACTGTTGACCATAGGCTAAGCTGGTAGCATTAAAAATATCTTATTCACTTAGAGTAGGGAACATATATAATACCGTGTTTCCAAATACTGTGCTATTAAGGATTAAGAGCATCCTCATAAGCATCTGAATTACAGGTTACAAGCTCTAAAATATAGGGGGCATTTATAACCCAGATAAGCACAAGTAAAGAGGTTAAATCGCCACGCCATCCCGGCCACAGATAGCGAGACTTCCCTCCACCATTGTAAACTAAATCTCCACGTATATAAGTAGGGACTGTAACTGAAAAGGCAGCCCTGCTAACTATATGTATATATATAAATAATATAGTGGTCTAAAGAGAGGATATCAGCTGTATGACTAAGTGAAAAGTGGTAGAAAGTAATCAGACTGTAGGGAATCGCTGAATGAAAATAAAATAAAATAACGCTACTTAAGCACTATAGTATTGTAGAAATTATGTCAGAGTCCTAGAAAAGGCATACATTAAATATTGGCAATCATATTGTTGAACCAAAGTTAAAATAACATTAAACAATCTCAGCAAGGAAGGCATGCAATCACCAGCAGTAAGTAAAAAATAAATAGGGTATAGTAGCATTAATGTATTATCAAAAACATATAAAGAAGTAACCTTAGGAGCTACAATTAAATGGGTACAGAAATGTTAAGTTAGGACCTCCCTGAGGGCAAAGAGTGCAATATCCACACAAGCAAGCAACGGTAAGCAAAGTGTTATGAAGTGTGGACCAGTTAATGCTTCATAGAGATTGCACTTTGACAGTTACAGCGAAAAATCTCGGTATGGCCCCATTGGAAATACTGGCACACATATTGTTATAACCAAAGGACCGTAACCACCTTCTCACAATAAGCAGTTACCCACTAAATATTAAAGCCAGACACTGAACATAAATTCTGTAGGTAAAAGATGCATTGTTCCTTAAACATGGTGATAGTCTCCAGCCGTTCCCACATATGAGGAGGAAAAGGATAACAGTATCCCAGCTTAGCTTTGATAAATGTATGCAGATACCAATATGGAGTCTCCCCTACTCACGGTATATTTATCACAAGGAGCAGTCCAACGCGGACCCCCAGGATCCCAGCTCAGATCCAGCAGAGCTATACAAGAGCGGGCATCCAGTAAGTAGAAAATTTGAGGGATTTGCGCTACTCTGAAATACAGGAAGTTATTAGTTTTGACGTGATCGTCTGCTAGGGACCCCTTAGGAAAGTATTTAGTAGGTAGCTGCGGAGAGACAAAAGCCAACCAGATGACCCCTGTCTTCGATTTTGACGAGAAGTGTACAGTTTGCATCTGCAAATGCATAACGGTTTGTTCCACATCTCCAGGTAAGATCACATTTGGGTCCCATTTCATGGTGTTCTGAGGCTGTGCTGAAGTTGGGGTAAACCCTGTGAGTTCACCCTCCTTAACTGGGGATAGAGCAGCGGAGGTCTCCATGCATATCTCCAAATGTTCGGCCGAGTCTGCAGCCCCTGCACTCACCTCTCTCATAGAGGTATCGGAGGCAAGTGGCGTGCGCTGGGGCCCCAGAACGCCACCACTCTCCTTTTCCAGATAGACAGGCTCAGTTTGAAGCAATTGCAGGATCGAGCTACTGCTGCAGCCGGCTAGTGAACAGTTCAGTGCATCTCCCAGAGCAGCGTGGTGCCCATCAAGTAAGTCGCGCAGCTCCTCCAAAAAACCAATGGGTATCTCCATGGTAGCTGTATGTTGGTAGCGTTTTGGCAGGCAGATGATACACGGTAGTTCTTGCAGTTTCTGACAACTTTGTGCCACTTAACGACAAGGCCCTAAGGTGCCTCGCCGGGGGGTGTTGAAGAAGGCCTCAACCTTCTGTTGTGCTCCGGGCACTCAAAACTGCAAATATCTCTTCAATTTTAGGCTCATCAGATGTAGGTTCATAAGCGAGTTAAAGAGCTGTTTATGTATCTGATATTTGAGCTGTTTGGAAAATTATTTTAGGCAAAAATAGATAGAACGCAGGAGCAGAGTGGAAATATGCAGCCTATCATGGCTGCCACCCGGAAGTTCCCCTCCCTTTTCCTGTAATTTAACTCTGAATATTTTAGTGTTTCCAATCCCACCAGGCAGGATGGAGTGCATTCTGTGAAATGCAGAACCTGGACAGTCCAACATGCTGCAAAGTGATTGGTTGGTATGTTCTGGAGCTCTTTTATATCTGCCCCTATTTGGCCACAGCAAAGAAAAAAATATAAACAACATTCAAGAAGCTTTTACGAGGTCTGTCCCACACCTACAAAAATGCAAATTTTCTTAACAAATTGACAGTTTTAAATGTATAAATATTAATGTGAACTAAAGCTCCAACAAACCATGATGCCAATTGCTTCTGAGTATGCCTCAGTTCATTTTTTTTTCAACTGATTACTGGCACTGATCATGCTGGTAATATTTAAAAAGAAGGTGACTACAAAACTTAATAACCATTGCTCATTTTTCACTAAATTTGTATTTATTTACTTCACTAATATTCAAATATGCATGAAATGTGCACTATATTTTAATCAGGTATTGATATGTTGCTCTTTATTGATTACAGGAGATTACATTCTGAGAATTGACCTTATGGATTTTGAAGGGCAGAGACGGTTTGCACAATACAAAAGCTTTAGAGTTGAAGATGAGCAGGTAATTTAGCAAAACTTATATATACAATTATAATGCAAAACATGTTTATTGATAAATACTACTTAGAGGAAAAATTTATCTTGTATTTCAGGGTTAAAATAATTTATGAAATGGGAATTTCAATTAGTATATGTACCAATAAATTAAAATATTGAAATTAGTAGACTGATTGCTTGACCCATGCTCAATGTAGTAAAAATATTGAGCCGGGGGGGCAGAGCCTATAGCTGTTGCGGCAGGATGTGTTTGTGAAGAGCTCCTGGACATAATCAGCCTTGTAAGTATTATTTTTTAACTTTCACCCATTTTTTTTTTACAAATCCAAGCTAAACTAACTTGTGTTACTCAGGAGGAGTCTTGTAATATCTAGCATAAAACGGACCTACCTATGTTCCTCAACTAACTTCACTTCGACAAGCCACGAGGTTGAGAGGCTTTTCTTGCCTGACTGTCTGCGTTGTTGAGGCTGCCGCGTATATACCCCCTCCAGGATCCTGGGTTACCAAACCAGTTTGATTAAAACTGGACAGATTTGTTCTAATTGTTTAGCCTACTAAACTAGTGCTATCATTGAAACAAGATATTAGCCACTATCATCAAGAGAGAAAAGTATGTAACTACCGTAAAACAAGCATGGGTGCACTCGATACTTCGGAAACAAGAATGCTTCAGCTACTCCACAATCATTTCTGTACACTGGAACAACAACAATCTCAAATCCTTTTTCCTAATAGAGAGAATTCCCCATCTGTTGACGCTGAAAAAGAAGAGCTAACTCAAATTAACTGAACTACCAAGGAGTACGGAATAGAGAAGGGTGCTTCCCCCGCCACATTCATTAACTCTGATTCCAGTACTCAACTGCTACAACCCCTGAAAGCAATACCAAAGGAAACTAGGGGAAAATCAGAGTTTCAGCCTCTTTTTCAAACGGCTATAGTACACCCTCATGAGACGCATCCCCCTCAAGATGTGAGGATGGTAACATACCCCAAGCTCATGCTCTCCCTTCAGACTGCAAGTGACAGTGAGATCGATCAGGAGCTACAGACCTCAATAAAATATGCCGGTACAGAGATAGAGATGCTAGCGAAGGGGAATATCTCCAAGTGCATGACATCCTCTGCACTAATAGACCCAGCAGTAAAATTCAAAACGCTATCCAATATGGTAAAGATGGATCCTGTATTTCCTGACACAGCACAGCTGTATGCGGACCTACATCTGCTTTGCTTAGCAAGATCTGAACCTTTCAAGGAGTACTTCTACACTACTATTTCACCTTTTTATCCCCTTCAAAAGATCCGGACATGTGACTTCTCTACCGTAATGGCTAGTTGGCTCGGACACTCTATCAAGTACACCTGACTCAATCCGGTGTTGGCTAAATGCATGGCATGTAAGACTTCTTAACTTTTCTAGAAAATTAAGAACTATGCTAAATACTCTAATAGGAATCTCACCTACAGTTTAATCTGGGAACCACATATATTAGTACAGGTAATTTTGTAGTTACCAGATCATTTTCTATTAGCTAGCAATGGAGAGTTGTATGCATGTATCCCTAATTTTTAAAGAGTTGAGTCATCTGCCATGCATATGTTTTTAATACTAGTCCTACTGTTATTACAACCACAGTAATTGATGTTGCACTGTCAGCGGCTGAGACAGTGCATTATGTGAACAGCTAAGTGACTTGTTTCCAAACCATGCATGAGACTTTCTCCAGCTTACACCGGGGTGGATCATCTAAATTGCCTTAAAATTCAAATAACCCTCTCCTTATATGGTTAACTCCCCATGGTGAGACTATGCTTATCTATAGAGTCAGCATGCCCAGTAGTAAGAAGCTCCTTCAATGAGGTAGTTCAGGGTACAATAACCAGAATATACACAACTTAAATTTATTCACAGTTTTCTGATAACTAGCTTAAACTGGAGTAACTAATTTAATTTAGACTAATATCTGAGCTCTCCCTACTCAAATGTATGTTCCAGTAGATGTTGTTTCATGAGGTTCTTTGTTTTGTATCCCTCCCATAGGTAATATAGTTCTTCAGGCTTGAAGATCCTCTCTACACATATGTCATGTACTCAGTTCATTACACATAATAGTAGCTAATTATTATTTATTTTTTATCATTCTATATAATATCAGGGGTCCAAAAGTGGCCCACTTTGTTATTTTATCTTTTCCCCAAAGTTCACCATCCTGTCACAAAATCCCTTCTAGGGGGTCCAAGAGTGGACTCTAGCTACCACTGGGGAAAAACATCTTATCTCACATTGCTCCATATATTGAGGGGATACACCTTAATAGAAAACCTGAGGTTTATCTTTACTTGTATAATTAGGTGAATTGTGATTACTTCTCACTATGTATATCTCAGTGATTTTGTTGTTATTTTCTTTTCTGGAACTGTGACATTGTTTGCCTGTTCTGTCTACTTTACAGCCTCAAAAACAAATATTTAAAAAAAAAAAAAAATGATTAAGCCAACTTGTCATTATTACATTTGAAAAGACATTGATAACAATTATTATGCACAGGACTATTAAATACATTATTGTTACATAATCGACAAATACATTAAAAAAATGATGATATAATAGTACTTGATAATAGTAGAATATCAAATAAGTACTTTACTTTTTTTCTAACAAATTTAAAAGTTAATTCCATTCTCCCACTTATGTGAAAGGTAATATTAGTTTGAATACTTACAAACAGTGATACAGTATCAGATGTGTCTGTAGGGGAGAACTTAGGGTCCAATGATTATCAATCTGTTTAGTTTAGTATTCAAGTGCAGGCACCCAGACTAAAACAAATGTTTTAAACTTTAGGAAGGCTGATTTTTCATACATGGAAGAATAACTAAACAACTATTTAAAAGGGAAAATTCTTATTACAGGGGCTCAAGAACAAGGACGATATGCAAATATGGAGACTCCAACAAAAAAGGACTAAGCAGCGATTTAGGAAGGCTAATGCTCATGTGAAAGAGAAGATAGCACAGTTAATAACACATGGGGACAAAACCTTCTTTAGATATATCAGTGAAAGGAGAACAACTAAGGTTGGAATAGTAAATATGAAAACAGTTGATGGTAGAATAGTAGAAGGAGATAAGCAAATTGCAAACTGTCTCAATGATTACTTCTGTACAGTCTTCACAAAATATTAATAACAATGTCTACATTAAGGGATGCTACAAAAAAGGGAAATGAGCTTAGCACTAATCTTTTTTTTACAGAGGATGAGATATTATTGGCATTGGGGACGTGTCTGTGCAGCATTCTGAACAGGACACCATTCTCATTGATAATCTGCCGATAATCAGCAGTTATTAACAGCATCCATATCGAATTTAACAAATATTATTTTGTCCTACCTCACAAGGCTCTATTTTAAATTATTGCTGCTTTGTATATAAATATGTAGCCACAGATCAGACATCTAGAGCGGTGGTTAAGTTATAAGTATCAACCCCCCCCCCCCCCGGGAGAACTAAGTTACTTTGCTACTACCGGACTGTCTAATCTAATTTTAGAATACTAGACTGCATCAATTATCTTTGACTGTACAACAAATGCAGATTCACAATCACAACCAGCAACCATGCCTGAAGAAACATTCCTACAGTGATTAGACACAATCTACTTCAGACTGGAAAAGCTCTTTCAATCTCTAATGGATAAAGCATTTCCAGACCATATTTTGAAATTTTTTGGAGAAGACACCGTGTTACTTCCACAAAAATATATTCCCTTAGAAACACAGTTTTTTCATAATTATACAGAGCCAGCAAACTAGAAGGTATGGTTATGGTGCCTTTACAAGAAACATCTAAAAAATAAATTGTACCGCAGGCATGCCCGTGGGACTTTATCATCAAAATTTAAGAAGTTAACAGAAACAGATATACTGCAGCCATTACTATAATCTAATGAAGAAACTGCTTATATATATTGCAGCCAGCCTTCTTTATTTCCTCTGACATACCATACAACATCACTGGAATATTAACCTCAAATAGCACCTGGGTTGGCAGATCCTCAGATACTTGGCTCATAGCAGTGGTGACACTTTACCAGGCGACCCCACGTTCTGTCAATAAAGCATCCAGACGCCGGCTTCCAAAATCCTCTGCTGGGATGATACTCCGTAAGACTTATGAGACTTCTGGGGCCTCTCTATACAATCTTTCTCTCTACCTACCCTAAAAATAGATCCAAAAACCTATATTGACCCTATTTATTTATTTATATTATTATTATTATTATTATTAATAATAATAATAATAATATTAAATGCTTGGTTGTGAACACCTGTTTGGGTTTATTAAAATTATACTTAAGACAAAAGATCCAGAATCTGTTAGTATTCCTGTTGGATAAGAGATTAAAATGTTACCACAAGAAATAAAAAGTGTTTTAAAGTGGGCCCCAGAAGGGGGGATAGTAAAACAAATAGAAAGGACTAAAAAACTTGTTTTAGTGCATCTCCAATTAAATGATAAATTAAAGTATATATAAAAAAAATGACATGGGGCAGAGTTAACCGCCGTGACTATAGGACGCATCTCTAAAGAGCTCCCAACACTAAACCATATGAAATTAGGTTCTTTCTCTACAAAGTGAACTAAATCTTCTAGATTGAACCATATTTTATTGGAGAAGGTGGGGAGAAGCTATTTACTTCGCATCACTATCCCTACTGGTACGGTAAAACCTTTGAGAAGCAGATGGCCTTCTGACTGGGAGAGGCTGCGGCCTTGTAACACCCATCCTAACCCCCCCCCCCCCCCCGGCTTGCTGGGTAAAACAGACTCTCTCAAACACTAACGCTAGCCATATCAGCAGTACATTATAGTGGATCTGGAAGCGTGGACACTTTTGGTTGTTTGGGGGCAGCTTGGTACCGTTGTGGCTGAGCTGGAGTAGAGTCATGATGGAAGAGGCGGTTCTTTTACTTTTACAGGAAATGGAGACATTAATGGATGAATGCTACCTTGAGCTACATGTAGTGCTTGCAGAGGATCGCTACTCTCCGAGAATGGTAGATTGTCCCTCGTATGCCATATTAAAAGGCCCAACGGAGCTCCCAGTGCCCTATCATTTACCGACTGGCTATGAGTCACTGCAATATTGCCCTGTGGATCCTATACTATTTAGCAGCTCACACAACCGCCCCGCAGCTGTAAAGTACAAGCTGGAAAAAACCTAACTGTCAGAATAGAGATTGAGGAGATCGGATGCGAAGGCCAGCACACAGAAACGAACAGCTTTAATGAAACTTCAGTTAGCAATAAGTGTGGGGTAATTTACTTTGCAATGGTGAGCTGTACTTGGAAATTGCAATTTCTGGATCCTCCGGCCATAGGAGCTGGGTTGGAATTCTCACCGCCAATGGACAAGTTCCTAACAAGCTGCTCCGACCCAGAGATACTCCTAGCTAAGAAGCCCTCACTCCCACATTCATGGCTAAGCTCACCGTGCACTAGCATTACCATAAGTAGCAATCTGAACACTTCTGTTTACTGCATTGTGAACTCCATTAACTGCAGTGTTCTTTTGCTAAAAGTTGGTGTGGGTTAACATCTTGGACATGATTCCCTTGTAGATATAGAGGACTTCCAGAATTCTATTGCCTGCTATAACCTTCAATATAGAGACATAGCTTAAAGGGGTCCTTAATGGTAACGTTCATTGATGTTAAGTTTGTTTTGTTAGGTGTTTACTTATTGATATACCAAGGTTGTTTGTCTTATTACCTATTTTATATCTGAACTTTATTGATATACACTGGTACAAATCTAAGTTTGGTTGCTCTCTTTTAGATTCCATATTTTATATATATATATATATATATATATATATATTTATATATACTATAATATTTTATAGTTGCTTATCTAACTGTATTCTATGTAGTCTGTATTAACATGCTAGCCTGCTAGGTTACTGATTAGGAGCCTTTGACTGAGGGTTGCTTCTTTTATTTACTATGGCCTAGATTTAGAGTTCGGCGGTAGCCGTCAAAACCAGCGTTAGAGGCTCCTAACGCTGGTTTTGGCCGCCCGCTGGTATTTGGAGTCAGTGATTAAAGGGTCTAACGCTCACTTTTCAGCCGCGACTTTTCCATACCGCAGATCCCCCTACGCCATTTGCGTAGCCTATCTTTTCAATGGGATCTTTCTAACGCCGGTATTTAGAGTCGTTTCTGCAGTGAGCGTTAGAGCTCTAACGACAAGATTCCAGCCGCCTGAAAATAGCAGGAGTTAAGAGCTTTCTGGCTAACGCCGGTTTATAAAGCTCTTAACTACTGTACCCTAAAGTACACTAACACCCATAAACTACCTATGTACCCCTAAACCGAGGTCCCCCCACATCGCCGCCACTCGATTAAAATTTTTAACCCCTAATCTGCCGACCGCCACCTACGTTATACTTATGTACCCCTAATCTGCTGCCCCTAACACCGCCGACCCCTGTATTATATCTATTAACCCCTAACTTGCCCCCCACAACGTCGCCGCAAGCTACTTAAAATAATTAACCCCTAATCTTCCGACCGCAAATCGCCGCCACCTACGTTCTCCCTATGTACCCCTAATCTGCTACCCCTAACATCGCCGACCCCTATGTTATATTTATTAACCCCTAATCTGCCCCCCTCAACGTCGCCGACACCTACCTACACTTATTAACCCCTAATCTGCCGAGCGGACCTGAGCGCTACTATAATAAAGTTATTAACCCCTAATCCGCCTCACTAACCCTATCATAAATAGTATTAACCCCTAATCTGCCCTCCCTAACATCGCCGACACCTACCTTCAATTATTAACCCCTAATCTGCCGACCGGAGCTCACCGCTATTCTAATAAATGTATTAACCCCTAAAGCTAAGTCTAACCCTAACACTAACACCCCCCTAAGTTAAATATAATTTTTATCTAACGAAATAAATTAACTCTTATTAAATAAATGATTCCTATTTAAAGCTAAATACTTACCTGTAAAATAAATCCTAATATAGCTACAATATAAATTATAATTATATTATAGCTATTTTAGGATTAATATTTATTTTACAGGCAACTTTGTAATTATTTTAACCAGGTACAATAGCTATTAAATAGTTAAGAACTATTTAATAGTTACCTAGTTAAAATAATAACAAATTTACCTGTAAAATAAATCCTAACCTAAGATATAATTAAACCTAACACTACCCTATCAATAAAATAATTAAATAAACTACCTACAATTACCTACAATTAACCTAACACTACACTATCAATAAATTAATTAAACACAATTGCTACAAATAAATACAATTAAATAAACTATCTAAAGTACAAAAAATAAAAAATAACTAAGTTACAGAAAATAATAAAATATTTACAAACATAAGAAAAATATTACAACAATTTTAAACTAATTACACCTACTCTAAGCCCCCTAATAAAATAACAAAGCCCCCCAAAATAAAAAATTCCCTACCCTATTCTAAAATACAAATATTACAAGCTCTTTTACCTTACCAGCCCTGAACAGGGCCCTTTGCGGGGCATGCCCCAAGAATTTCAGCTCTTTTGCCTGTAAAAAAAAACATACAATACCCCCCCCCCCAACATTACAACCCACCACCCACATACCCCTAATCTAACCCAAACCCCCCTTAAATAAACCTAACACTAATCCCCTGAAGATCTTCCTACCTTGTCTTCACCATACCAGGTTCACCGATCCGTCCTGGCTCCAAGATCTTCATCCAACCCAAGCGGGGGTTGGCGATCCATAATCCGGTGCTCCAAAGTCTTCCTCCTATCCGGCAAGAAGAGGACATCCGGACCGGCAAACATCTTCTCCAAGCGGCATCTTCTATCTTCTTCCATCCGATGACGACCGGCTCCATCTTGAAGACCTCCAGCGCGGATCCATCCTCTTCTTCCGACGACTAGACGACGAATGACGGTTCCTTTAAGGGACGTCATCCAAGATGGCGTCCCTCGAATTCCGATTGGCTGATAGGATTCTATCAGCCAATCGGAATTAAGGTAGGAATTTTCTGATTGGCTGATGGAATCAGCCAATCAGAATATAGTTCAATCCGATTGGCTGATCCAATCAGCCAATCAGATTGAGCTCGCATTCTATTGGCTGATCGGAACAGCCAATAGAAGATGCCGCTTGGAGAAGATGTTTGCCGGTCCGGATGTCCTCTTCTTGCCGGATAGGAGGAAGACTTTGGAGCACCGGATTATGGATCGCCAACCCCCGCTTGGGTTGGATGAAGATCTTGGAGCCAGGACGGATCGGTGAACCTGGTATGGTGAAGACAAGGTAGGAAGATCTTCAGGGGATTAGTGTTAGGTTTATTTAAGGGGGGTTTGGGTTAGATTAGGGGTATGTGGGTGGTGGGTTGTAATGTTGGGGGGGGGGGTATTGTATGGTTTTTTTTACAGGCAAAAGAGCTGAAATTCTTGGGGCATGCCCCGCAAAGGGCCCTGTTCAGGGCTGGTAAGGTAAAAGAGCTTGTAATATTTGTATTTTAGAATAGGGTAGGGAATTTTTTATTTTGGGGGGCTTTGTTATTTTATTAGGGGGCTTAGAGTAGGTGTAATTAGTTTAAAATTGTTGTAATATTTTTCTTATGTTTGTAAATATTTTATTATTTTCTGTAACTTAGTTATTTTTTATTTTTTGTACTTTAGATAGTTTATTTAATTGTATTTATTTGTAGCAATTGTGTTTAATTAATTTATTGATAGTGTAGTGTTAGGTTAATTGTAGGTAATTGTAGGTAGTTTATTTAATTATTTTATTGATAGGGTAGTGTTAGGTTTAATTATATCTTAGGTTAGGATTTATTTTACAGGTAAATTTGTTATTATTTTAACTAGGTAACTATTAAATAGTTCTTAACTATTTAATAGCTATTGTACCTGGTTAAAATAATTACAAAGTTGCCTGTAAAATAAATATTAATCCTAAAATAGCTACAATATAATTATAATTTATATTGTAGCTATATTAGGATTTATTTTACAGGTAAGTATTTAGCTTTAAATAGGAATCATTTATTTAATAAGAGTTAATTTATTTCGTTAGATAAAAATTATATTTAACTTAGGGGGGTGTTAGTATTAGGGTTAGACTTAGCTTTAGGGGTTAATACATTTATTAGAATAGCGGTGAGCTCCGGTCGGCAGATTAGGGGTTAATAATTGAAGGTAGGTGTCGGCGATGTTAGGGAGGGCAGATTAGGGGTTAATACTATTTATGATAGGGTTAGTGAGGCGGATTAGGGGTTAATAACTTTATTATAGTAGCGCTCAGGTCCGCTCGGCAGATTAGGGGTTAATAAGTGTAGGCAGGTGTCGGCGACGTTGTGGGGGGCAGATTAGGGGTTAATAAATATAACATAGGGGTCGGCGATGTTAGGGCAGCAGATTAGGGGTACATAGGGATAACGTAGGTGGCGGCGGTTTACGGAGCGGCAGATTAGGGGTTAAAAGTGTAATGCAGGGGTCAGCGATAGCGGGGGCGGCAGATTAGGGGTTAATAAGTGTAAGGTTAGGGGTGTTTAGACTCGGGGTACATGTTAGAGTGTTAGGTGCAGACGTAGGAAGTGTTTCCCCATAGGAAACAATGGGGCTGCGTTAAGAGCTGAACGCTGCTTTTTTGCAGGTGTTAGGTTTTTTTTCAGCTCAAACTGCCCCATTATTTCCTATGGGAGAATCGTGCACGAGCACGTTTTTGATGCCGGCCGCGTCCGTAAGCAACTCTGGTATCGAGAGTTGCATTTGCGGTAAATATGCTCTACGCTCCTTTTTTGGAGCCTAACGCAGAATTTGTTTGAACTCTCGATACCAGAGTTAAATTTATGGTGCGGCCAGAAAAAAACCCGCGGAGCGTTAACAGCCCTTTTACCGCCGAACTCCAAATCTAGGCCTATGTACAGAATATTTTCAGGGTACTAGACCTCCATGTCAGAGCGCAGAACTATAGAGTACAGTTACCTTCAAAAGTGAACCCATTTGGTTGTACCACACCCACACTCTAAATAGTTAACTACCAGATACAGCAATATAGTTATCCTTTCCTATTCCACTAAAGTAACTATAGCTTTCACACAACATAAAAAAAGGAACGCTTAGATCCTATATGACACATAACTTATTCACCTTCATGAGATCCCAGAATTACGCTATTTTTAGTCGCATTTGACACAGGATAGACAGTTGCCAGCCCTATGAGTACATTTTTTACACCTCTATCCCCCCCCCCCCCTCTTTCAGAACAGGCTATAAAGTAATGAGCTGGAAATCTTATTATCCATATCCCTGGATTACTCTATCTCTCATTCAACAATATATATTATATCTGATTTAAGGACAACAGAATATCACTAGAAAACTCTTTAAAAACCCTCAATCTTGCATATGCAGAGAGTATTTAGAAGCCCTGCATCACAAGCTGTACTAGCATATGTCACCCCAGTCCCATAATCATTTGCCTTCCTTACCCAAGCTATCCACACTTAGTTCTATACTACGCTAGCCCATAAGACACTAATACTACCTCTAGCCTTTAAGCGGTGTTCACCTGCTGATTATTAAACTATGTTTTCATCTTATAATTATATACTAGGGACCAAAAGTGGCCCCATCCTAACATACACTTGTACACTTCAACACACCTGTATCATTGCTACATTAATCTAAAAGAGAGGTTCTCCAGATATGTTAGTTTATTCGAGTGTTAGCTCAACCTTAAGCGGTGCTTACCCGCTGGAAAACTTATAACCCCTTGGTGTTTGTGGACACTATAGGGCCTTTGATAAGACTAAAGTACTTAACCAGTTTGACCTATATCACTTGTCTCATATGAGTCCGGCTAATTAGTCTTCCATGAAAAATGCTAAAAATATTTCCCATACCTATATCCTTGCTATATACAGTATATATATTCTCTTAACTCCCCTCGCTGACAGATGAGTTTGTTTAAAGTCCAAAAGTGACTTCTCATGAAATATGGAGAGTATATAATAGAAAATGGCGATTTCTCATCTTTTTGTCCAGTATATCTGCTTTTACGTGTATTTATCTTTATACTTGTATCGTTGTGACCAAATTATTTCCTATATGCTTACCTCTAATGTAAATTGGGTTGCAACCCGTACATGCTTGTTTTATTTTTTCTGCTGTGAATGGACACACTTATTACTATGCTGTTATTACTAAAAATCTCAATAAAAGATTATTTAAAAAAAAAAAATGACATAGATTCTGATCTTATGCCAATATATATACTTTAAGATTTCATTTAAAATGTTCTGTACCTTGTAGTTAATCTAGTTCCAACTAATTTGAGTAAAACAGTGACTGTAACACATTTGTGAATGTAACAATTATGTAACATAATTTGTTTTGATTGACTTCATAGAGCTTATATCAGATAATCTGTGGGGAGTACACAGGTACAGCTGGAGATTCTCTTACTGGTGGGTTTAACGCTGAAGTTAAATGGTGGGCAAACCACAATGGCATGAAATTCAGCACTTGGGACAGAGACAATGACAACTATGAAGGAAACTGTGCGGAAGAGGACAAGGCAGGATGGTGGTTTAACAGGTAAGTTGTAATAGCAAAACTAAACCTTATGATTTGGGGGTGCTAACAAAGATGTGGAAAAAGCTAACTATTAGTAATGGTGGCCAGTAATTACGGGGTTACCATTTTCTACAAACCTTTTTTACTTTTGTTATTTCAGTTCCTCTTTTTCCTACAGCAAGGTAAAAAGTCCATTGCCACATTTTGCACTTATTTTAGCATTTCTGAAAAATAAATTTGTTTGACAAATTATACAGCAATTCTCAAACATAAAATGTATAATTTATTCTAATATAAGAAAAAAAACATTGGCTAGATTACAAGTTTTACGTTAAGCTGAAAAAGCAGCGTTAACAGGTCCTAACGCTGCTTTTTTAATACCGCTGCTCTTGCAGGTTTAGGGGCACCGCACACTTCTTTGGCCTTACCGCAAACCGACTTACGTAAACTACGTAAACCCTTTTTTCTATGGGACTTCCATAGCGCCAGTATTACGAGTCTGTCCTGGGAGGCCAAAAAGTGAGCGGTACACCCTAACACTAACCCCCGAAGATTCACTTACCGGGAGAAGTCTTCATCCAAGCGGCAAGATGTCCTCAACGAAGCCGGCAGAAGTGGTCCTCCAGACGGGCAGAAGTGGTCCTCCAGACGGGCAGAAGTCTTCATCCAGACGGCATCTTCTATCTTCATCCTTCCGGCGCGGAGCGGCTCCATCTTCAAGACATCCGACGTGGAGCATCCTCTTCAAATGACCGCTTCTTCGTAATGAATATCTCTTTAAGTGACGTCATCCAAGATGTCGTCCCTTAGATTCTGATTGGCTGATAGAATTCTATCAGCCAATCGGAATTAAGGTAGAAAAAATCCTATTGGCTGATGCAATCAGCAAATAGGATTGAGCTAGCATTCTATTGGCTGTTACAATTAGCCAATAGAATGCAAGCTCAATCCTTTGGCTGATTGGATCATTGATGTCTATGGGGAAATTGCGCACAAGCACGTACGACCAGCTCACCACTGACTTAAGCAGCACTGGTATTAAAGTGTGGTAAGGAGCACAATTTTGCTCTATGCACTTCTTGCCTTTTAACGCTGGGTTTGTAAAAACCTGTAATACCAGCGCTGCAGGTAAGTGAGTGGTGAGAAAAAACTGCTCTTAGCACCGCATAGCTCCTAACGCAAAACTCGTAATCTGGCCGCATGTTTGTTAATACATACTGAATATCACAAATTCTCCTTATAGGGTATGACCGTAATTTGTGTAATTGATTGCTAAGGGATAGATTCCGATGTAGCGAATCATGTTCGCCCGACATTGATAAAGGCCGACAGCATACGCTTTCGCCATTTATCATTGCACAAGCATTTCTAGTGAAATGCTTGTGCAATGCCACCACTTGCACTGGTGTCAATCATCCCGATCATATTCAATCGGAATGATTGCTGTCCACCACCTCAGAGGTGGCGGATGAGTTAAGGAGCGTCAGTCTTATGCCCACTGCTTCTTAACTTATGTTTAAGGCGGATCTGAAACTTCGGGGGTAGATTGCCGCATCTGCTGCTTGATAAATCTACTCCTAAATCTCTGTTTTATTGATCCAGAGATTGTAGGGAGAAAGCAATGCAAATTAGTGCTCCTTGTTCTGCTTTAGACTTTAGATATGCCTGATACAGTTTTGATGAGTATTTAGTATTGTCCTCTAACACAAGAGATGGCAATACTTCTCTTTGGTTAAAGTGTACTTGATATTATGCAAATCATCTACTCCAGAATTAGCAAAGCATCCCAACACCAGAATATTTTCTGCACCATATTTAATTATAAATTTTTTTTTACACATTGTGTTGTTGGTTTCTCATGCTACCATCTCCTCACATTAACTCTGCAATTGTATCCAAATATTTCAAACAGGGCAATTTTCCAGTCTTCCACTGTGACATTTCAGTATTCTTTGGTCTATGCTAAGGCCTCTATTTATCAAGCTGTCAACCGCAAATACGCTGGAATTCCGCAGCGTATTTGTGGCGAGCCTGATACAGAATTTTGTGACGTAACATACGATCCGCCGGACTCAGTCCGACACAGATCGATGCTTATGTCACTCCAGATGTTCCAAATGCAAGTTCGGCACAATCTGACTACTTTTGCTAGTTATCCAAAAACTAGCAGGTACGTTCGCCACTTTTCCGGCCCAGCGTACCTGGTTTTCAATCCGCCGCCTCCAGGGCGGATACCATAGGAATCAATGGGAGTCTGAAAGCAGTAAAAGCTCATGTTCGCTGCTGCCCAATATCCCATTGATTCCTATGGTAAATGTCTACACCTAACACCCTAACATGTACCCCGAGTCTAAACACCCCTAATCTGCCTCTCCTACACCGCCGCAACTAAATAAAGTGTTTAACCCCTAAACTGCCGCTCCTGGAGCCCACCGTCACCTACATTATACATATTAAACCCTAATTTGCCCCCCCATACCACCACGACTCTAATAAATGTATTAACCGCTGAACCGCCGCTCCCGGAGCCCTCAGTCACCTACATTATACATATTAACCCCTGATCTGCCGCCCCCTATACCGCTGCCACTATATTAAAGTTATTAACCCCTATCCTGCCGCTCCCGGACCCCGCCGCAACTAAATAAAGTGTTTAACCCCTAAACCGCCGCTCCCGGAGCCCACCGCCACCTACATTATATTTATTAACCCCTAATCTGCCCCCCCTACAACGCTGCCACTATATTAAAGTTATTAACCCCTAAATCTAAGTCTAACCCTAACACCCCCTAACTTAAATATAATTTAAATAAATCTAAATAAAATTACTATAATTAACTAAATTATTCCTATTTAAAACTAAATACTTACCTATAAAATAAACCCTAAGCTAGCTACAATATAACTAATAGTTACATTGTATCTAGCTTAGGGTTTATTTTTATTTTACAGGCAAGTTTGTATTTATTTTAACTAGGTAGAATAGTTATTAAATATTTATTAACTATTTAATAGCTACCTAGTTTAAATAAAGACAAATTTACCTGTAAAATAAAGTCTAACCTAAGTTACAATTACACCTAACACTACACTATAATTAAATTAATTACCTACATTAACTACAATTAACTACAATTAAATAAAATTAAATAAAATTAAATTAAACTAACTAAGTACCAAAAAAAAAAAAAACACTAAATTACAGAAAATAATAAAATAATTAAAATCATTTTATACTAATTACACCTAATCTAATCCCCCTAATAAAATAAAAAATCCCCCCCAAAATAATAAAAATCCCTACCCTATACTAAATTACAAATAGTCCTTAAAAGGGCTTTTTGCGGGGCATTGCCCCAAAGTAATCAGCTCTTTTACCTGTAAAAAAAAAGTACAATACCCCCCAACATTAAAACCCACCACCCACACACCCAACCCTACTCTAAAACCCACCCAATCCCCCCTTAAAAAAAACTAACACTAACCCCTTGAAGATCACCCTACCTTGAGAAGTCTTCACCCAACCGGGCCGAAGTCCTCAACGAAGCCTGGCAAGACGGCAGAATTCTTCATCGAGGCCGGGCAGAAGAGGTCCTCCAGACGGGCAGAAGTCTTCATCCAGACGGCATCTTCTATCTTCATCCATCCGCTGCGGAGCGGCTCCATCATCAAGACATCCAACGCGGAGCATCCTCTTCTGGCGACGTCTTCAAACAGAATGAATGTTCCTTTAAATGACGTCATCCAAGATGGCGTCCCTTGAATGCCGATTGGCTGATAGAATTATATCAGCCAATCGGAATTAAGGTAGGAAAAATCCTATTGGTTGATGCAATCAGCCAATAGGATTGAAGTTCAATCCTATTGGCTGATCCAATCAGCCAATAGGATTGAGCTCGCATTCTATTGGCTGTTCCAATCAGCCAATAGAATGCAAGCTCAATCCTATCGGCTGATTGCATCAACCAATAGGATTTTTCCTACCTTAATTCCGATTGGCGGATAGAATTCTATCAGCCAATCGGAATTCAAGGGACGCCATCTTGGATGACGTCACTTAAAGGAAAATTCATTCTGTTTGAAGACGTCACCAGATGTCAGGGAATTTAGGTATACTGTTCCTTTAATTGTCTCAACCAATCAAAGCCTACGTTCTCCCATAAAGCACCTCTTCACTAAGCACTCATTGCTTAGTATTTTGTTATTCCCCATCAGAGTAACACTGAGCCTCGCTCTTCTGAGCACTACTGATCTTATATTACATTCTCTGCCTTCTAGTTCCTAGCCTGTCAGCTGAGATTTACCTTCACCAACCAAGGAACTTCTGTTACGGCGGCTGCAATACTGGCTACAATCTGTGTTCTTATATCCCTTGGATATCATTCTCCACTATTGGATTCTTTATCTACATGCAGTGAGTATTTCATCTACCCTCCGGTACCTCCGTGTATTTGATAGTGACTATTGTCCATCTTATGTTACTGCTCGAATACTGCCTATTGTTTGTCTGTGCCACTTCTCCCGAAAACCGCACTTACCTGTTTGCATTTACTCCGGCTCCATAACACTGAAGCTGACGTCACTCTCAGCTCTGCAACCTCCGCTCCGGAACTCAGTCTCCTTCCTGCTTCCTGACAGCAGTGACTCTGAACTACCATACTGTGTAATCCTAACACGCTGTAACAAGGTACTGTGCTGCATTATCTAAATCATATAGTTTGCCATATCTTAACCTCTAATTTCATCGCTATATGAAATAAGAATTATTCTATCTTCTGGAAAGTTTCTCCATAAAGGGATGGTTTAATTTTTTACTTTTATTCTTGGAGGGTTTCTCCATACTGAGGCTATTTTCATTGTTTAATCACCTTCTAGTACTTTGTAGATCTTGGCCTTCTTTTGTACTAACTGTGATATCTGATAGACTATATTATTTGTACATTCTCATTCTCAGTAACTATTTGTATACCTATTATCTATCATACAATAAAGGCACACAGTTTTAATGTAGAACATATAAAAGTGTGTGTTCCCATTAGAATTAGTGCTACAGAACCTGCATTTGATTTACTTCAAGATACCACAGTATCACCACTGGGAGGCTAATTATTACACCAGAAGAGGATGCTCCGCGTCGGATGTCTTGAAGATGGAGCCGCTCCGCGCCGGATGGATGAAGATAGAAGATGCTGTCTGGATGAAGACTTCTGCCCGTCTGGAGGACCTCTTCTGCCCGGCTTCGATGAAGACTTCTGCCTGTCTGGAGGACCACTTCACCCGGCTTCGTTGAGGACTTCGGCCTGGTTGGGTAAATACTTCTCAAGGTAGGGTGATCTTCAAGGGGTTAGTGTTAGTTTTTTTTAAGGGGGGATTGGGTGGGTTTTAGAGTAGGGTTGGGTGTGTGGGTGGTGGGTTTTAATGTTGGGGGGAGTATTGTACTTTTTTTACAGGTAAAAGAGCTGATTACTTTGGGGCAATGCCCCGCAAAAAGCCCTTTTAAGGGATATTTGTAATTTAGTATAGGGTAGGGCTTTTTATTATTTTGGGGGGATTAGATTAGGTGTAATTAGTTTAAAATTATTGTAATTATTTTATTATTTTCTGTAATTTAGTGGGGGGGGGTTTTGGTACTTTAGTTAATTTTATTTGATTTTATTTAATTTTATTTAATTGTAGTTAATTGTATTTAATGTAGGTAATTAATTTAATTATAGTGTAGTGTTAGGTGTAATTGTAACTTAGGTTAGGTTTTATTTTACAGGTAAATTTGTCTATATTTTAACTAGGTAGCTATTAAATAGTTAATAACTATTTAGTAACTATTGTACCTAGTTAAAATAAATACAAAGTTGCCTGTAAATAAAAATAAATCCTAAGATAGCTACAATGTAACTATTAGTTATATTGTAGCTATCTTAGGGTTTATTTTACAGGTAAGTATTTAGTTTTAAATAGGAATAATTTATTTAATGCTAGGAATATTTATTTAGATTTATTTAAATTATATTTACATTAGGGGGTGTTAGGGTTACACTTAGATTTAGGGGTTAATAAATTAAATATAGTGGCGGCGGTGTAGGGGGGGCAGATTAGGGGTTAATAAATATAATGTAGGTGGCGGCGGTGTAGGGGGGGCAGATTGGGGGTTAATAAATATAATGTAGGTGGCGGTGGGCTCCGGGAGCGGAGGTTTAGGGGGTTAAACACTTTATTTAGTGGCGGCGGGGTCCGGGAGCGGCATGATAGGGGTTAATAACTTTATGTAGGTGGTATAGGGGGCGGCAGATCAGGGGTTAATATGTATAATGTAGGTGACGGTGGGCTCCGGGAACGGCGGTTTAGGGGTTAATACATTTATTAGAGTTGCAGTGGGCTCCAGGAGCAGCGGTTTAGGGGTTAATAACTTTATTTATTTGCAGCGGAGTCCGGGAGCGGTGTGATAGGGGTAAAACAGTGTAGTATAGTATGGGTGTGACAGTATACCAAGAAAGCTGTAAAAAAGCCGAAGAGCAGCGAGATCAATGACTGTTAGTTAACAACAGTCCGCTGCTCATAGCCCCGTACTTGGTTAGCGGCTTTTTGACAGCTTTTTTGATAATTTTGGAGAACGTATTCAGGTCCGCGGCAGCTATGTTAGGTGATCTTAGGCGAGTGTATTGGTGCCGTCGAATGCAGGTAAGTTGACGGCTTGATAAATAGAGGCCTTGATGTTTCAATGAAGAAATGGTTTAGAGACTGTTACTCTTCCATGAACACCATCATTTGACAGTCATTTTTTTTTTACTTTTGCCTTCTGGTTTAGGATGTTCCTAGTTCAGCTGGGCTTGAATTCTGGGTGCAGATGTTCTACAAAAATGTTAGCTTTTCATGTTGGTCTTCTGATGGTTTTGTTACTTTAGATCTACCTGGTCTTCTTTGGATGAGGATAATTTGGTTTCAAAAAATCTCTTAAGTATGCATTATATTCCCTTACTTAGAAATAGTACATTTAGGGTTAATTTGACTCCAGGAAAGTTTTTCAGCACTTATAATAACAACCTCAAAGTACTTCACTAAGCTTCTTTGAAATATCTTTTGTAATAATGTTAACTAATGTCATTTTTCAAAATCCCTAACGTGCTTGCAGGAGCATTAGAAAAAGCACTAGCAGGGCCAAGCTAATAGAATTAATATCAGGTATAAATCAGGTAAAGACAAATACAACTCACATGCATGCTTAGATGTTACCCTTTGAATACAATATATAGGGCTATATTAAGTGGAGCTCTAAATGTAATGGCTGATTATTTATTATGCCGACAAATGGACAAATTTGCCATTTGCGGGCACGCAATACTTTAGCACGCCACTTGTAATCTGGCCCTTAGTGTCAGTAAATGGTGCATGTAGAAGATATTCATGTAAAATGGAATAACACATAAAGATTTAACAAAGAACTTGAGTGGTCAAAAACTTAAGGTAACATGTTCCCTAACAGCTTTCTTTCATGATTAATATACAACATACATTTTTTAACAACTTTCCAATTTAAATTTTGCTTCATTCTCTTGGTATCCTTCATTGAAGGAGCAGCAATGCACCACTGGGAGCTAACAGGAACACATTGATAAGCCAGTGACAAGAGGCATACAAGTGCAGCCACCAGAAGCTAGCTCCCAGCTCCCGAGCCTACCTAGGTATGTTTTTCAACAAAGTATACCACAAGAACTAAGCAAATTAGATAATATAAGTAAATTGGAAAGTTGTTTAAAATTATATGATTTATCTGAATCACAAAGGAAACATTTTGGGTTTTATGTCCATTCAATTTAGCCTGTTGCAAATGGCATTTCTTGGCTGTTTATATTGATTGCTTTTAATGTTAAAATATATTTATATAAAAAGAACATCATATAAAAAGAAAACAATATACAGTACTTTAGATCGTTTAAGCTACAAACCCTATAAACCTTATAAATATGACAATTTCAGTTTGCAATTATAGGGCCATTATAGTGATATAATAACATGCTCCCATTTGTCACTGCTGGCACAGCAACATATTTTTTTTGGCTGTGTACCCTTAAAAGAACTTACCTGAGAATATTACTTACAAGAACTTATTAGAGAAACAAAATATTCCCTATTACTCTATTATCCCCTAAACTGCCACACAGCCCACCAAGAAGTCCCCACTACACTACTAACCTCTAAACTGCCACACAGCCCACCACAAAGTCCCCACTACACTACTAACCCCTAAACTGCCACACAGCCCACCACAAAGTCCCCACTACACTACTAACCCCTAAACTGCCACACAGCCCACCACAAAGTCCCCACTACACTACTAACCCCTAAACTGCCACATAGCTCACCACAAAGTCCCCACTACACTACTAACCTCTAAACTGCCACACAGCCCACCACAAAGTCCCCACTACACTACTAACCCCTAAACTGCCACACAGCCCACCACAAAGTCCCCACTACACTACTAACCCCTAAACTGCCACATAGCCCACCACAAAGTCCCCACTACACTACTAACCTCTAAACTGCCACATAGCCCACCACAAAGTCCCCACTACACTACTAACCTCTAAACTGCCACATAGCCCACCACAAAGTCCCTACTATACTACTAACCCCTAAACTGCCACATAGCCCACCACAAAGTTCCCACTACCCTTTTAAACTCTAAACTGCCACATAGCCTATCGCAAATTACCCGCTACACTATTAAAGCCTAAAAGACCACAACCCCTATCACAAACTACCCCTCTACACTTTTAGCCCCTAAACCGCCACAACCCCATCACAAACTGCCCCTCTACACTATTAAGCCATAAACTGACACAACCCCCATCACCTAACCTTACCTGAAAAAAAACTAACACAGAAAAAAGCTACCATTACAGAAAATAAAATACAACTACCATTACAGAAAAAAAAATTATTAACACAAAAAGCAAACAAAAAAAGTTATGCCTATTCTAAAACTAAATTCCCACTTTAAAAAAACAGCATTTGTTTGGGCATTGCCCTTAGAAGGGCTTTTAGCTTTTCTGCTGCCCAAAGAAAATTAAACAAAAGACCCTATTCTAAAAAAAAACCCCAAAAAATCCCTAAACCCCAAATATTGTACTAAATAAAGTTGAATCCGGCTCCTACGTGACGGCAGCGCTCCATCTTCATCCCGGCGGCGGTGCTCCATCGTCATCCCGGCGGCGGTCTTCTATTCTCATCCCAATTGCAATCTTCTACCTTTATCCATTTTCTTATCTTCAAAATCTAGGTTACTATCTCTTTCATTCCTGGGTAATAATTTGTTTGGTTCCCAGTTGGATTAAATTATTTCCACTATTACTGGGGTGGAAAGGGAGTTTTTTTGCATCAAGATAAAAAGTCTAAAGGCAAAGCTAAAGCTTCTAATCGGTTTCGTTCCTTTCGTCAGAATAGAGAACAGAAAACCACTCCTTCCCCTAAAGACTCTGAGGCCTATTTATCAAAGGTCTGGCGGACCTGATCTGACAGTGCGGATCAGGTCCGCCAGACCTTGCTGAATGCGGAGAGCAATACGCTCTCCGTATTCAGCATTGCACCAGCAGCTCTTGTGAGCTGCTTGTGCAATGCCGCCCCCTGCAGACTTGAGGCCAATCGGCCGCCAGCAGGGGGGGTGTCAATCAACCCGTTCATACTCGATCTGGTTGAATTCCGGCGATGTCTGTCCGCCTGCTCAGAGCAGGCGGACAGGGTTATTGAGCAGCAGTCTTTAGACTGCTGCTTCATATCTGCTGTTTTTGGTGAGCCTGCAGGCTCGCCAGAAACATGGGCCCTCAAGCTCCATTCGGAGCTTGATAAATGGGCCTCTCTGGCTCCAATTGGAAGCCATCTTCGAGTTGGAATAAATCTAAGCCTTATAAGAAACCAAAGTCAGCCCCCAAGACTGCATGAAGGTGCGGCCCTCGATCCAGTTCTGCTGGTGGGGGGCAGATTTAAATTATTTCAAGACGTTTGAGCAGGTTCCATTCAGAATCATTAGATTCAGAATATTGTCCCCCAGGGGTATTGAATAGGTTTCAGAATAAGACCTGTGAGAAGATTTTTTCTCTCCCACGTTTCATCAAATTCTGTGAAAGCTCAGACTTTTCTGAAATGTGTTTCAGATCTAGAGCTTTCAAGAGTGATTGTACCAGTTCCAATTCTGGAACAGGGTCTGGGTTTTTATTCAAATCTATTCATTGTCCCGAAGAAGGAATATTTTTTCAGACCAGTTCTGGATCTGAAGTTTTTGAATCATTTTGTAAGAGTCCGAACTTTCAAGATGGTGACTATAAGGACTATTCTGCCTTTTGTTCAGCAAGGTCATTAAATGTCCTCAATAGACTTACAGGATGCGTATATTCATATTCCGATTCATCCAGACCACTATCGGTTTCTGAGATTCTCTTTTCTAGACAAGCATTACCAGTTTGTTGCTCTTCCATTTGGCCTAGCAACAGCTCCAAGAATCTTTTTGAAGGTTCTCAGTGCCCTTCTATCTGTAATTAGAGAGCAGGGTAGCGGTGTTTCCTTATTTGGAGGATATCTTGGTACTGACTCAATCTTTTCATTTAGCAGAATCTCACACGAATCAACTTCTTCAAAGACATGGTTGGAGGATCAATTTACCAAAGAGTTACTTGATTCCTCAGACAAGGGTCACCTTTTTTAGGTTTCCAGATAGATTCAGTGTCCATGACTTTGTCTTTAACAGACAAGAGACGAATGAAATTGGTTTCTGTCTGTCGAAACCTTCAGTCTCGATCATCCCCTTCAGTGGCTATGAGCATGGAAGTTTTAGGTCTCATGACTGCAGCATCGGACACAATCCTCTTTGCTCCTTTTCATATGAGACCTCTGCAGCTTTGCATGCTGAATCAATGGTGCAGGGATTATACTCGGATCTCACAATTGATATACTTAAATCCCAACATTCAACTCTCTCTGTCCTGGTGGTTAGTCCATCATCGGATTATTCAAGGGGCCTCTTTTGTTCCTCTTTTGTTCCTGCCTGGACTATGATTTTAACAGATGCAAGTCTCACAGGTTGGGGAGCTGTCTGGGGGTCTCTAACAGCACAAGGAGTTTGGAATCCTCAAAAGGCGATGTTACCAATCAATATTTTAGAACTCTGTGCTATTTTCAGGGCTCTTCAGGCTTGGCTGCTATTAAAGAGAGAATTATTAATTTGTTTTAATAAAGGCAATATCACAACTGTGGCATATGTCAATCATCAAGGGGGGAATCACAGTCTTTTAGCAATGAAAGAAGTATATTGGATACTTTCTTGGTCAGAATCCAACTCCTGTCTAATTTCTGCAATACATATTCCAGGTGTAGACAATTGGGAAGTGGATTATCTTAGTCGTCAGTCTTTACATCCAGAGGAGTGGTCTCTCCATCCAGATGTATTTTGTCAGATTGTACAGATGTGGGGTCTCCCCGAAATAGATCTGATGGCTTCCCATCTAAACAAGAAGCTTCCTAAGTACCTTTTCCAGGTCCAGGGATCCTCAGGCGGAGATGGTGGATGTGTTAGCAGTTCCTTGGTTTTACCAACCTGCTTACATTTTTCTGCCTCTAGTTCTTCTTCCACGGATGATCTCCAAGATCATATTGGAACAATTGCATGTGTTTCTGATAGCACCAGCATGGTATGCGGATCTTGTCCGGATGTCCAGTTGCCAGCCTTGGCCACTTCCTTTAAGGCTAGACCTTTTGTCTCAAGCACCATTTTTCCATCAGGATCTCAAATCGCTAACTTTGAAGGTATGGGAATTGAACGCTTAGTACTAAGTCATAGAGGTTTCTCTGACTCAGTGATTAGTACTATGTTACAAGCTCGTAAGTCTGTTTCAAGGAAGATTTATTATCGGGTTTGGAAAACCTATATTTTTTTTCTCATAAATTCTCTTGGCATTCTTTTAGGATTCCTAGAATTTTACAGTTTCTTCAGGATGGTTTGGATAAAGGTTTGTCTGCAAGTTCCTTGAAGGGACAAATCTCTGCTTTTTCTGTTTTATTTCATAGAAGGGCCTAGATTTGGAGTTCGGCGGTAAAAGGGCTGTTAACGCTCCGCGGGCTTTTTTCTGGCCGCACCATAAATTTAACTCTGGTATCGAGAGTTTAATCAAATGCTGCGTTAGGCTCCAAAAAAGGAGCGTAGAGCATTTTTACCGCAAATGCAACTCTCGATACCAGAGTTGCTTACGGACGCGGCCGGCCTCAAAAACGTGCTCGTGCACGATTCTCCCATAGGAAACAATGGGGCTGTTTGAGCTGAAAAAAAACCTAACACCTGCAAAAAAGCAGCGTTCAGCTCCTAACGCAGCCCCATTGTTTCCTATGGGGAAACACTTCCTACGTCTGCACCTAACACTCTAACATGTACCCCGAGTCTAAACACCCCTAACCTTACACTTACTAACCCCTAATCTGCCGCCCCCGCTATCGCTGACCCCTGCATATTTTTTTTAACCCCTAATCTGCCGCTCCGTAAACCGCCGCAACCTACGTTATCCCTATGTACCCCTAATCTGCTATATTTATTAACCCCTAATCTGCCCCCCTCAACGTCGCCGACACCTGCCTACACTTATTAACCCCTAATCTGCCGAGCGGACCTGAGCGCTACTATAATAAAGTTATTAACCCCTAATCCGCCTCACTAACCCTATCATAAATAGTATTAACCCCTAATCTGCCCTCCCTAACATCGCCGACACCTACCTTCAATTATTAACCCCTAATCTGCCGAGCGGACCTCACCGCTATTCTAATAAATTGATTAACCCCTAAAGCTAAGTCTAACCCTAACACTAACACCCCCCTAAGTTAAATATAATTTTTATCTAACGAAATAAATTAACTCTTATTAAATAAATTATTCCTATTTAAAGCTAAATACTTACCTGTAAAATAAATCCTAATATAGCTACAATATAAATTATAATTATATTATAGCTATTTTAGGATTTATATTTATTTTACAGGCAACTTTGTAATTATTTTAACCAGGTACAATAGCTATTAAATAGTTAAGAACTATTTAATAGTTACCTAGTTAAAATAATAACAAATTTACCTGTAAAATAAATCCTAACCTAAGATATAATTAAACCTAACACTACCCTATCAATAAATTAATTAAATAAACTACCTACAATTACCTACAATTAACCTAACACTACACTATCAATAAATTAATTAAACACAATTCCTACAAATAAATACAATTAAATAAACTAGCTAAAGTACAAAAAATAAAAAAGAACTAAGTTACAAAAAATAAAAAAATATTTACAAACATAAGAAAAATATTACAACAATTTTAAACTAATTACACCTACTCTAAGCCCCCTAATAAAATAACAAAGCCCCCCAAAATAAAAAATTCCCTACCCTATTCTAAATTAAAAAAGTTACAAGCTCTTTTACCTTACCAGCCCTGAACAGGGCCCTTTGCGGGGCATGCCCCAAGAATTTCAGCTCTTTTGCCTGTAAAAGAATAAATACAATACCCCCCCACCCAACATTACAACCCACCACCCACATACCCCTAATCTAACCCAAACCCCCTTAAATAAACCTAACACTAAGCCCCTGAAGATCTTCCTACCTTGTCTTCACCATACCAGGTTCACCGATCCGTCCTGAAGAGCTCCTCCGATGTCCTGATCCAAGCCCAAGCGGGGGCTGAAGAGGTCCATGATCCGGTCAAAGTCTTCATCCAAGCGGGGCAGAAGAGGATCTTCCATCCGATTGAAGTCATCATCCAGGCGGCATCTTCTATGGTCTTCCATCCGGAGCGAAGCGGCAGGATCCAGAAGACCTCCAGCGCGGAACATCCATCCGGACCGACGACTGAACGATGAATGACTGTTCCTTTAAGGGACGTCATCCAAGATGGCGTCCCTCGAATTCCGATTGGCTGATAGGATTCTATCAGCCAATCGGAATTAAGGTAGGAATTTTCTGATTGGCTGATGGAATCAGCCAATCAGAATCAAGTTCAATCCGATTGGCTGATCCAATCAGCCAATCAGATTGAGCTCGCATTCTATTGGCTGTTCCGATCAGCCAATAGAATGCGAGCTCAATCTGATTGGCTGATTGGATCGGCCAATCGGATTGAACTAGATTCTGATTGGCTGATTCCATCAGCCAATCAGAAAATTCCTACCTTAATTCCGATTGGCTGATAGAATCCTAGCAGCCAATCGGAATTCGAGGGACGCCATCTTGGATGACGTCCCTTAAAGGAACAGTCATTCGTCGTTCAGTCGTCGGTCCGGATGAATGTGCCGCGCTGGAGGTCTTCTGGATCCTGCCGCTTCGCTCCGGATGGAAGACCATAGAAGATGCCGCCTGGATGATGACTTCAATCGGATGGAAGATCCTCTTCTGCCCCGCTTGGATGAAGACTTTGACCGGATCATGGACCTCTTCAGCCCCCGCTTGGGCTTGGATCAGGACATCGGAGGAGCTCTTCAGGACGGATCGGTGAACCTGGTATGGTGAAGACAAGGTAGGAAGATCTTCAGGGGCTTAGTGTTAGGTTTATTTAAGGGGGGTTTGGGATAGATTAGGGGTATGTGGGTGGTGGGTTGTAATGTTGGGTGGGGGGGTATTGTATTTATTCTTTTACAGGCAAAAGAGCTGAAATTCTTGGGGCATGCCCCGCAAAGGGCCCTGTTCAGGGCTGGTAAGGTAAAAGAGCTTGTAACTTTTTTAATTTAGAATAGGGTAGGGAATTTTTTATTTTGGGGGGCTTTGTTATTTTATTAGGGGGCTTAGAGTAGGTGTAATTAGTTTAAAATTGTTGTAATATTTTTCTTATGTTTGTAAATATTTTTTTATTTTTTGTAACTTAGTTCTTTTTTATTTTTTGTACTTTAGCTAGTTTATTTAATTGTATTTATTTGTAGGAATTGTGTTTAATTAATTTATTGATAGTGTAGTGTTAGGTTAATTGTAGGTAATTGTAGGTAGTTTATTTAATTCATTTATTGATAGGGTAGTGTTAGGTTTAATTATATCTTAGGTTAGGATTTATTTTACAGGTAAATTTGTTATTATTTTAACTAGGTAACTATTAAATAGTTCTTAACTATTTAATAGCTATTGTACCTGGTTAAAATAATTACAAAGTTGCCTGTAAAATAAATATTAATCCTAAAATAGCTATAATATAATTATAATTTATATTGTAGCTATATTAGGATTTATTTTACAGGTAAGTATTTAGCTTTAAATAGGAATCATTTATTTAATAAGAGTTCATTTATTTCGTTAGATAAAAATTATATTTAACTTAGGGGGGTGTTAGTGTTAGGGTTAGACTTAGCTTTAGGGGTTAATCAATTTATTAGAATAGCGGTGAGCTCCGGTCGTCAGATTAGGGGTTAATAATTGAAGTTAGGTGTCGGCGATGTTAGGGAGAGCAGATTAGGGGTTAATACTATTTATGATAGGGTTAGTGAGGCGGGTTAGGGGTTAATAACTTTATTATAGTAGCGCTCAGGTCCGCTCGGCAGATTAGGGGTTAATAAGTGTAGGCAGGTGTCGGCGACGTTGAGGGGGGCAGATTAGGGGTTAATAAATATAATATAGGGGTCGGCGATGTTAGGGCAGCAGATTAGGGGTACATAGGGATAACGTAGGTGGCGGCGCTTTGCGGTCGGAAGATTAGGGGTTCATTATTTTAAGTAGCTGGTGGCGACGTTGTGGGGGGCAAGTTAGGGGTTAATAAATGTAATACAGGGGTCGGCGGGGTTAGGGGCAGCAGATTAGGGGTACATAAGTATAACGTAGGTGGCGGTCGGCAGATTAGGGGTTAAAAATTTTAATCGAGTGGCGGCGGTGTGGGGGGACCTCGGTTTAGGGGTACATAGGTAGTTTATGGGTGTTAGTGTACTTTAGGGTACAGTAGTTAAGAGCTTTATGAACCGGCGTTAGCCAGAAAGCTCTTAACTCCTGCTATTTTCAGGCGGCTGGAATCTTGTCACTAGAGCTCTAACGCTCACTTCAGAAACGACTCTAAATACCAGCGTTAGAAACATCCCATTGAAAAGATAGGCTACGCAAATGGCGTAGGGGGATCTGCGGTATGGAAAAGTCGCGGCTGAAAAGTGAGCGTTAGACCCTTTAATCACTGACTCCAAATACCAGCGGGCGGCCAAAACCAGCGTTAGGAGCCTCTAACGCTGGTTTTGACGGCTACCGCCGAACTCCAAATCTAGGCCAAAGATTGCTAAACTTCCTGATATTCACTGTTTTGTTCAGGCTTTGGTTCATATCAAGCCTGTTGTTAAATCAATTTCTCCTCCTTGGAGTCTTAATTTGGGTTTGAAGGCTTTGCAGGCTCCACCTTTTGAGCCTATGAGGGGTAGTTATCAACGCGTCTACCTCAAATACGCTGGAATTCCGCAGCGTATTTGAGGCGAGGCTGATTCGCCTTAGTTATCAAGCCCTAGATACCGGCAAAAGTAGAATTTTGTGACGTAAGCCTTGATCCGCCGGACTCAGTCCGACACAGATCGATTCTTCCTTCACTCCAGATGTTCCGCACACAAGTGCGGCACAATCTGACTACTTTTGCTAGTTATCAAAAAACTAGCAGGTACGCTCGGCACTTTTCCGGCCCAGCGTACCTCGTTTTCAAACCGCCGCCCTGGAGGCGGCGGGTCCCATAAGAATCAATGGGAGTCTGACCATAGCGAAAGTTCATGTTCGCTGCTGCCAGACATCCCATTGATTCATATGGGAGCTGTCTACACCTAACACCCTAACATGTACCCCGAGTCTAAACACCCCTAATCTGTCCCCCCTACACCGCCGCAACTAAATAAAGTATTTACCCCCTAAACCGCCGCTCCCGGACCCCGCCGCCACTATAATAAACTTATTACCCCCTAAACCGCCGCTCCCGGACCCCGCCGCCACCTACATTATACCTAGTAACCCCTATCCTGCCCCCCCTATACCGCCGCCAACCTATAATAAAGTTATTAACCCCTATCCTGCCGATCCCAGACCCCTCCGCAACTAAATAGTTTAACCCCTAAACCGCCGATTGGAACAGCCAATAGAATGCGAGCTCAATCTGATTGGCTGATTGGATCAGCCAATCGGATTGAACTTCAATCTGATTGGCTGATTCAATCAGCCAATCAGATTTTTCCTACCTTAATTCCGATTGGCTGATAGAATCCTATCAGCCAATCGGAATTGAAGGGACGCCATCTTGGATGACGTCCCTTAAAAGAACCTTCATTCAGTCGTCGGCCGTCGGGGAAGAAGGATGTTCCGCTTCGGCGGGATGAAGATGGATCCGGAAGAAAGAAGATTGAAGATGCCGCTTGGAAGATGACATCGCCCGGTTGGAAGATCTCTTCAGCGCCGCCTGGATGATGACTTCATCGGATGGAAGACTTCTTCAGCGCCCCTTGGATGATGACTTCTGCCGCTCCGGATCTCCTCTTCGGTTCCATCGGTGGTCGGCTGGCTGAAGACGACTCAAGGTAGGATGATCTTCAGGGGGGTAGTGTTAGGTTTATTAAAGGGGGGTTTGGGTTAGATTAGGGGTATGTGGGTGGTGGGTTTTAATGTTGGGGGGGGTTGTATTTTTATTTTACAGGCAAAAGAGCTGTTTTCTTTGGGGCATGCCCAGCAAAAGGCCCTTTTTTTAAGGGCTGGTAAGGTAAAAGAGCTGGTAACTTTTTAATTTAGAATAGGGTAGGGCATTTTTTTATTTGGGGGCTTTGTTATTTTATTAGGGGGCTTAGATTAGGTGTAAGTAGCTTAAAATTGTTGTAATATTTTTTAAATGTTTGTAACTTATTTTTTTTATTTTTTGTAACTTAGCTTTTTTTATTTTTTGTACTTTAGTTAGTTTATTTAATTTAATTGTAGTTATTTGTAGGTAATTTATTTAATTTATTTAATGATAGTGTAGTGTTAGGTTTAATTGTAACTTAGGTTAGGATTTATTTTACAGGTAATTTTGTATTTCTTTTAGCTAGGTAGTTATTAAATAGTTAATAACTATTTAATAACTATTCTAACTAACTAAAATAAATACAAAGTTACCTGTAAAATAAATATAAATCCTAAAATAGCTACAATGTAATTATTAATTACATTGTAGCTATCTTAGGGTTTATTTTACAGGTAAGTATTTAGTTTTAAATAGGAATAATTTATTAAAGTATAGTGTAGTGTTAGGTGTAATTGTAACTTATGTTAGGATTTATTTTACAGGTAAATTTGTCTTTATTTTAACTAGGTAGCTATTAAATAGTTATTAACAATTTAATAGCTATTGTACCTAGTTAAAATAAATTGAAAGTTGCCTGTAAAATAAATATAAATCCTAAGATAGCTACAATATAATTATTATTTATATTGTAGCTATATTAGGGTTTATTTTAAAGGTAAGTATTTAGTTTTAAATAGGATTCATTTAGTTAATAAGAGTTAAATTTATTTAGATGTATTTAATTAATATTTAAGTTAGGGGGGTGTTAGGGTTAGTGTTAGACTTAGATTTAGGGGTTAATAATTTTATTACAGTGGCGGCGGTGTAGGGGGACCAGGATAGGGGTTAATAAATTTATTATAGGTGGCGACGGTGTAGGGGGGGCAGATTAGGGGTTAATAAGTTTAATATAGGTTGCGGCAGGGTCCGGGAGCGGCGGTTTAGGGGTTAAACTATTTATTTAGTTGCGGCGGGGTCCGGGATCGTCAGGATAGGGGTTAATAACTTTATTAGTTGTGGTAGGTGGCGCAAACCAAGTTGCTATTCCCAATGTGTCTTACTGTAAATATGTGTGATAATATGTGGGCTCAATATATGTTAATGTTTTGATAAGTACTATTTTATATTCTCTTATGGCAAAAATTGGATGTCGAAACTTTTAAAAAAAAATATATATTATACTTTATTTGATTCCGGTAAATTTACCCAATAATAGTGATGCTAAAAGTACAATTAAACAAATATTATTACAAATTCCTTCAAAGTTTAAAAAATGACACCGGTGTCTCTATGTATCTATGTATAAAATGTACGTAATATATAAAAATATATGAATATATAAAAATTACATTAAAATAATATCGTTGAAATCTTGCAATTTATACAGTTATAGGTTTATCACAAGTTGTAATTTCTAACAAAATGTTTGTAAATACAATTTAATAGTGGATAAGACAATAGTTGCTGTATAGTTCATATAGGATACTTTGTTTCAAGTTCAGCTGTGCAATTGAGATCTTATCTTAGGTAACTATATATCAAATGTAGAGGTATGTTGGTGCGATTTTTATCACACTGTGATACAAGTATACAAATTAGTACCTTAAAGTGTATCTGTTTGATATCACTTTTGTGAGATGATTGTGGTTAAATAAACGCCGCTATGCCAATAATTTGCTGATGGCAGTTCTATATGGGCTGCTGGCGGTTAAATAAATGCCGCTTTGGTTTCCTCTTGTTAGGTGGGCTTATCTGTTTGCTGCGAGGAAATTCACTTTTATATAAATGCTTGTGTAGTTGCCGTGGCCGCTTTGTTATCTTGTCCTTTGTCGGTCAGTGACCGATCGCGCTCTTAAGGATTTCTTGGTGGGATCTTCGTTGTGGTTAGGTGTTAGGATATTGTTAAAAGGTTTCTGTAATTAGAGCGTAATATTAGAGTGAAATAATTTGTCTATACTTATCGTTGTATGGATGTTTAACCATAAAGTATAGTTAAAAACGTGGCCAATTGTGAATAAAAATTAGAAGGGCCAAAAGAGAATCTAAAACTATAGTAAAGAACTATATGGAATCTAAAATAGTACTTTTAGACCATATTTAGATACATGTGTTTTAATAATCTTCTAATATGTTAAATCGATATATAGCTATGCGTATTAGATTATCATGATCCAATGAGTGTGTTGTACCAATGTTTTTCTAGTTTTTGTGGATATTAGTATTATCGGATGGGAGATTAGCCTTCTTGTATGAATTTTTAAAAATATTGTAGGAATATTTAAAATTTCATACAAGAAGGCTAATCTCCCATCCGATAATACTAATATCCACAAAAACTAGAAAAACATTGGTACAACACACTCATTGGATCATGATAATCTAATACGCATAGCTATATATCGATTTAACATATTAGAAGATTATTAAAACACATGTATCTAAATATGGTCTAAAAGTACTATTTTAGATTCCATATAGTTCTTTACTATAGTTTTAGATTCTCTTTTGGCCCTTCTAATTTTTATTCACAATTGGCCACGTTTTTAACTATACTTTATGGTTAAACATCCATACAACGATAAGTATAGACAAATTATTTCACTCTAATATTACGCTCTAATTACAGAAACCTTTTAACAATATCCTTTGTTATATAGAGTGATTAAAATAAACACTCTAAAAGTGATTGACATTAAGATATATAATATCTCTCTCTATTTTAAAAGTAATCATATAAAATGTTTATCGCTACATAAAGTCACCCTACTATATTATAACTAAGACCCAAGGATACCTATGTTATATAATAAAGCAGCATTTTAAATGTTCTTGAACATTTTATGTATATCATCAATTAGTGATTTAATTGCTAAATTATAGAGGCTTTAAATAGCCTTGAATCCACACATCTGGTATCTTGAAAAAGGCTGTCCAGCCGAAACGCGTTGATACCAGAGCACACCTGCAAAGGATTTGAGAAGACAAAAGAGAATACCAGCTACACCCTGGTGAAATATTCAAGTTCCTACTTAGCAGCATATATTTAACCGCAAAGATCACATTGATAACTAGAATTTTTTTTCTACTTATCCTACAAACTTTCTACTTATCCCACAAACTTTCTACTTATCCCACAACCACATTTCAGTACCCAGATCGGTCACTGACCGACATCAAAGAAACCTGGGAACAACGGACCGGAGAGGCACGCAAATATTCCACATCAGGAGGTCATCCAACAACCATACCATCGTGATCGGTCACTGACCGACAGACAAACCACAGAATAGAAAAACCGGAGATACTTAAAAAACATCAGCAAACGGTTAGCACCTAACCACAACGAAGATCCCACCAAGAAATCCTTAAGAGCGCGATCGGTCACTGACCGACAAAGGACAAGATAACAAAGCGGCCACGGCAACTACACAAGCATTTATATAAAAGTGAATTTCCTTGCAGCAAACAGATAAGCCCACCTAACAAGAGGAAACCAAAGCGGCATTTATTTAACCGCCAGCAGCCCATATAGAACTGCCATCAGCAAATTATTGGCATAGCGGCGTTTATTTAACCACAATCATCTCACAAAAGTGATATCAAACAGATACACTTTAAGGTACTAATTTGTATACTTGTATCACAGTGTGATAAAAATCGCACCAACATACCTCTACATTTGATATATAGTTACCTAAGATAAGATCTCAATTGCACAGCTGAACTTGAAACAAAGTATCCTATATGAACTATACAGCAACTATTGTCTTATCCACTATTAAATTGTATTTACAAACATTTTGTTAGAAATTACAACTTGTGATAAACCTATAACTGTATAAATTGCAAGATTTCAACGATATTATTTTAATGTAATTTTTATATATTCATATATTTTTATATATATTACGTACATTTTATACATAGATACATAGAGACACTGGTGTCATTTTTTAAACTTTGAAGGAATTTGTAATAATATTTGTTTAATTGTACTTTTAGCATCACTATTATTGGGTAAATTTACCGGAATCAAATAAAGTATAATATATATTTTTTTTAAAAAGTTTCGACATCCAATTTTTGCCATAAGAGAATATAAAATAGTACTTATCAAAACATTAAGATATATTGAGCCCACATATTATCACACATATTTACAGTAAGACACATTGGGAATAGCAACTTGGTTTGCGCCACCTACCACAACTAATTATAACTCTTTAAACTTTGGGATAAAGTTTACTTCAGGTGTGCTAGATTCCCCACCAGCTAGACAGTCTAACCCTACCAAACAGTTAATAACTTTATTATAGGTGGCGGCGGTATAGGGGTGGCAGGATAGGGGTTACTAGGTATAATGTAGGTGGCGGCAGTGTCCGGGAGCGGAGGTTTAGGGGTTAAACTATTTATTTAGTTGCAGCGGGGTCTGGGATCCGCAGGATAGGGGTTAATAAATTTATTATAGGTGGCGGCGGTATAGGGGGGCAGAATAGGGGTTACTAGGTATAATGTAGGTGGCGGTGGGGTCCGGGAGCGGCGGTTTAGGGGTTAATACATTTATAAGAGTTGCAGCGGGGTCTAGGAGCGGCGGTTTAGGGGTTACTAACTTTATTTAGTTGCGGGGGGCTCCGGGTGCGCCGGTATAGGGGGTAGAACAGTGTAGTTAGTGTGAGTGCTTAGTGACAGCTTGTCAATAAAGCTGTCAAAAAGCCGAAGAGCAGCGAGATCGGATGAGTGATAACTATCACAATCCGCTGCTCATCGCCCCGTACTTGGTGCATGGCTTTTTGACAGCTTTTTTGATAACTTAGGTGAACGTATTCAGGTCCGCGGCGGCGATGTTAGGCGAGCTTAGGCGGGCATATTGGACCGGCGAAGGCAGGTAAAGTAGACGGCTTGATAACTACCCCTCTATGCATTCTTTGGATATTAAACTACTTTCTTGAAAAGTGTTGTTCCTTTTGGATATCTCTTAAGCTAGAAGAGTTTCTGAATTGTCTGCTCCCTCTTGTGAGTCTCCATTTCTGATTTTCCATCAGGATAAGGCTGTTTTGTGGACTTCGTTTAAATTTCTTCCTAAGGTTGTGAATTCTAACAACATTAGTAGGGAAATTGTTGTTCCTTCCTTGTGTCCTAATCACAAGAATATTCTTGAAAGATCTCTTCTTTTGGATGTTGTAAGAGCTTTGAAATATTATGTCGAAGCTACTAAAGATTTCAGGAAGACTTCTAGTCTATTTGTTGTTTTTGCTGGTCCTAGGAAAGGTCAGAAAGCCTCTGCCATTTATTTGGCATCTTGGTTAAAGCTTTTGATTCACAAGACTTATTTAGAGGCGGGATAGTCTCCGCCTCAGAGAATTACAGCTCATTCTACTAGATCAGTTGCCACTTCTTGGGCTTTTAAGAATGAAGCTTTGGTTGATCAGATTTGCAAAACAGCAACTTGGTCTTCTTTGCATACATTTATTAAATTTTACAATTTTGATGTATTTGCTTCTTCTGAAGCAGTCTTAGGTAGAAAAGTTCTTCAGGCAGCTGTTTCAGTTTGATTCTTCTGCTTATGAATTTAGTTTTTTTCTTGAAATTTATGTGAAATTTATAAGAAAGACTTATTTTTTTGTGGATTTATTTTTTTCAGTGGAAATAGCTGTTTTTATTTTATCCCTCCCTTTCTAGTGACTCTTCTGTGGTCTCCCACATCTTGGGTATTTCTTTCCCATACGTCACTAGCTCATGGACTCTTGCCAATTACATGAAAGAAAACATAATTTAAGTAAGAACTTACCTGATAAATTAATTTCTTTCATATTGGCAAGAGTCCATGAGGCCCATCCTTTTTTATGGTGGTTATGATTTTTGTATGAAAAGCACAATTTTATTTCCAGTTCCTCTTTTTGTATGCTATTTTACTTCTTATTCTATCACCCAACTACTTGGCTATTCGTTAAACTGAATTGTGGGTGTGGTGAGGGGTGTATTTATAGGCATTTTGAGGTTTGGGAAACTTTGCTCCTCCTAGTAGGATTATATATCCCATACGTCACTAGCTCATGGACTCTTGCCAATATGAAAGAAATGAATTTATCAGGTTAGTTCTTACATAAATTATGTTTTTTCTGTAATAGTAGGTCTTTTTATTTTCTGTAATGGTAGCTTTTTTCATTTAATTTTATGTTTTTTGTTTTCAGGTAAGGTCAGGTATTTTTGGGGTAACTTAGGGGGGTTAGCTAGATGAGGGGTTTAGATGTTAGTGGGTATTTTGTGGTGGGAGTTGTGGTGGTTTAGGGGTTAATAGTGTAGAGGGGTAGTTTGCAATGGGGGTTGCGACAGTATAGGGGTTAATATTGTAGAAAAGTAGGCCTAGATTTACAGTTCGGCGGTAAAAGGGCTGTTAACGCTCCGCGGGTTTTTTTCTGGCCGCACCATAAATTTAACTCTGGTATCGAGAGTTCAAACAAATGCTGCGTTAGGCTCCAAAAAAGGAGCGTAGAGCATATTTACCGCAAATGCAACTCTCGATACCAGAGTTGCTTACGGACGCGGCCGGCCTCAAAAACGTGCTCGTGCACGATTCTCCCATAGGAAACAATGGGGCTGTTTGAGCTGAAAAAAAACCTAACACCTGCAAAAAAGCAGCGTTCAGCTCCTAACGCAGCCCCATTGTTTCCTATGGGGAAACACTTCCTACGTCTGCACCTAACACTCTAACATGTACCCCGAGTCTAAACACCCCTAACCTTACACTTATTAACCCCTAATCTGCCGCCCCCGCTATCGCTGACCCCTGCATTACACTTTTAACCCCTAATCTGCCGCTCCGTAAACCGCCGCCACCTACGTTATCCCTATGTACCCCTAATCTGCTGCCCTAACATCGCCGACCCCTATGTTATATTTATTAACCCCTAATCTGCCCCCCACAACGTCGCCGACACCTACCTACACTTATTAACCCCTAATCTGCCGAGCGGACCTGAGCGCTACTATAATAAATGTATTAACCCCTAATCCGCCTCACTAACCCTATAATAAATTGTATTAACCCCTAATCTGCCCTCCCTAACATCGCCGACACCTACCTTCAATTATTAACCCCTAATCTGACGACCGGAGCTCACCGCTATTCTAATAAATGTATTAACCCCTAAAGCTAAGTCTAACCCTAACACTAACACCCCCCTAACTTAAATATAATTTTTATCTAACGAAATAAATTAACTCTTATTAAATAAATGATTCCTATTTAAAGCTAAATACTTACCTGTAAAATAAATCCTAATATAGCTACAATATAAATTACATTTATATTATAGCTATTTTAGGATTAATATTTATTTTACAGGCAACTTTGTAATTATTTTAACCAGGTACAATAGCTATTAAATAGTTAAGAACTATTTAATAGTTACCTAGTTAAAATAATTACAAATTTACCTGTAAAATAAATCCTAACCTAAGATATAATTAAACCTAACACTACCCTATCAATAAAATAATTAAATAAACTACCTACAATTACCTACAATTAACCTAACACTACACTATCAATAAATTAATTAAACACAATTGCTACAAATAAATACAATTAAATAAACTATCTAAAGTACAAAAAATAAAAAAGAACTAAGTTACAGAAAATAAAAAAATATTTACAAACATAAGAAAAATATTACAACAATTTTAAACTAATTACACCTACTCTAAGCCCCCTAATAAAATAACAAAGACCCCCAAAATAAAAAATTCCCTACCCTATTCTAAAATACAAAAATTACAAGCTCTTTTACCTTACCAGCCCTGAACAGGGCCCTTTGCGGGGCATGCCCCAAGAATTTCAGCTCTTTTGCCTGTAAAAAAAAACATACAATACCCCCCCCCCAACATTACAACCCACCACCCACATACCCCTAATCTAACCCAAACCCCCTTAAATAAACCTAACACTAATCCCCTGAAGATCTTCCTACCTTGTCTTCACCATCCAGGTATCACCGATCCGTCCTGGCTCCAAGATCTTCATCCAACCCAAGCGGGGGTTGGCGATCCATAATCCGGTGCTCCAAAGTCTTCCTCCTATCCGGCAAGAAGAGGACATCCGGACCGGCAAACATCTTCTCCAAGCGGCATCTTCTATGTTCTTCCATCCGATGACGACCGGCTCCATCTTGAAGACCTCCAGCGCGGATCCATCCTCTTCTTCCGACGACTAGACGACGAATGACGGTTCCTTTAAGGGACGTCATCCAAGATGGCGTCCCTCGAATTCCGATTGGCTGATAGGATTCTATCAGCCAATCGGAATTAAGGTAGGAATATTCTGATTGGCTGATGGAATCAGCCAATCAGAATCAAGTTCAATCCGATTGGCTGATCCAATCAGCCAATCAGATTGAGCTCGCATTCTATTGGCTGATCGGAACAGCCAATAGAATGCGAGCTCAATCTGATTGGCTGATTGGATCAGCCAATCGGATTGAACTTGATTCTGATTGGCTGATTCCATCAGCCAATCAGAAAATTCCTACCTTAATTCCGATTGGCTGATAGAATCCTATCAGCCAATCGGAATTCGAGGGACGCCATCTTGGATGACGTCCCTTAAAGGAACCGTCATTCGTCGTCTAGTCGTCGGAAGAAGAGGATGGATCCACGCTGGAGGTCTTCAAGATGGAGCCGGTCGTCATCGGATGGAAGAACATAGAAGATGCCGCTTGGAGAAGATGTTTGCCGGTCCGGATGTCCTCTTCTTGCCGGATAGGAGGAAGACTTTGGAGCACCGGATTATGGATCGCCAACCCCCGCTTGGGTTGGATGAAGATCTTGGAGCCAGGACGGATCGGTGATACCTGGATGGTGAAGACAAGGTAGGAAGATCTTCAGGGGATTAGTGTTAGGTTTATTTAAGGGGGTTTGGGTTAGATTAGGGGTATGTGGGTGGTGGGTTGTAATGTTGGGGGGGGGGTATTGTATGTTTTTTTTTACAGGCAAAAGAGCTGAAATTCTTGGGGCATGCCCCGCAAAGGGCCCTGTTCAGGGCTGGTAAGGTAAAAGAGCTTGTAATTTTTGTATTTTAGAATAGGGTAGGGAATTTTTTATTTTGGGGGTCTTTGTTATTTTATTAGGGGGCTTAGAGTAGGTGTAATTAGTTTAAAATTGTTGTAATATTTTTCTTATGTTTGTAAATATTTTTTTATTTTCTGTAACTTAGTTCTTTTTTATTTTTTGTACTTTAGATAGTTTATTTAATTGTATTTATTTGTAGCAATTGTGTTTAATTAATTTATTGATAGTGTAGTGTTAGGTTAATTGTAGGTAATTGTAGGTAGTTTATTTAATTATTTTATTGATAGGGTAGTGTTAGGTTTAATTATATCTTAGGTTAGGATTTATTTTACAGGTAAATTTGTAATTATTTTAACTAGGTAACTATTAAATAGTTCTTAACTATTTAATAGCTATTGTACCTGGTTAAAATAATTACAAAGTTGCCTGTAAAATAAATATTAATCCTAAAATAGCTATAATATAAATGTAATTTATATTGTAGCTATATTAGGATTTATTTTACAGGTAAGTATTTAGCTTTAAATAGGAATCATTTATTTAATAAGAGTTAATTTATTTCGTTAGATAAAAATTATATTTAAGTTAGGGGGGTGTTAGTGTTAGGGTTAGACTTAGCTTTAGGGGTTAATACATTTATTAGAATAGCGGTGAGCTCCGGTCGGAAGATTAGGGGTTAATAATTGAAGGTAGGTGTCGGCGATGTTAGGGAGGGCAGATTAGGGGTTAATACTATTTATGATAGGGTTAGTGAGGCGGATTAGGGGTTAATACATTTATTATAGTAGCGCTCAGGTCCGCTCGGCAGATTAGGGGTTAATAAGTGTAGGTAGGTGTCGGCGACGTTGTGGGGGGCAGATTAGGGGTTAATAAATATAACATAGGGGTCGGCGATGTTAGGGGCAGCAGATTAGGGGTACATAGGGATAACGTAGGTGGCGGCGATTTGCGGTCGGAAGATTAGGGGTTAATTATTTTAAGTAGCTTGCGGCGACGTTGTGGGGGGCAAGTTAGGGGTTAATAAATATAATATAGGGGTCGGCGGGGTTAGGGGCAGCAGATTAGGGGTACATAAGTATAACGTAGGTGGCGGTCGGCAGATTAGGGGTTAAAAATTTTAATCGAGTGGCGGCGATGTGGGGGGACCTCGGTTTAGGGGTACATAGGTAGTTTATGGGTGTTAGTGTACTTTAGGGTACAGTAGTTAAGAGCTTTATAAACCGGCGTTAGCCAGAAAGCTCTTAACTCCTGCTTTTTTCAGGCGGCTGGAATCTTGTCGTTAGAGCTCTAACGCTCACTGCAGAAACGACTCTAAATACCGGCGTTAGAAAGATCCCATTGAAAAGATAGGCTACGCAAATGGCGTAGGGGGATCTGCGGTATTGAAAAGTCGCGGCTGAAAAGTGAGCGTTAGACCCTTTAATCACTGACTCCAAATACCAGCGGGCGCCCAAAACCAGCGTTAGGAGCCTCTAACGCTGGTTTTGACGGCTACCGCCGAACTCTAAATCTAGGCCGTAGTTTGCTATGGGGGTTGTGGCAGTTTAGGGGTTTATAGTGTAGTGGGGTATTTTGTGAAGGGGGTTGTGGCGGTATAGTGGTTAATAGTGTAGAGGGGTATTTTGCGATGGGGGTTGTGGCAGTTTAGGGGTTCATAGTGTAGTGAGGTATTTTGTGAAGGCGGTTGTGGCTTTATAGTGGTTAATAGTCTAGAGGGGTATTTTGCGATGGGGGTTGTGGCAGTTTATGGGGTTAATAGTGTAGTGGGGTATTTTGCAATGGGGTTGTGGCGGTTTAGGGGTTAATAGTGTAGTGGGGTAGTTTGCGATGTGAGTGTGTGCTTGGTTTAGGCGTTAATAGAGTAATTTAGTGCAACTGTTTCCTCTGGTCAAACTCTTTACGCAACTTTCCAGTTCACTTAAAAAGTGTGAGCCATAAAAATGCGATTGCGTTTGAGCTATCGCGTTTACTTTCAACTCTTAATACAACATTGATGCTCAACATCGGCGATAGAAAATACGAGAAGTAAATTACCGTGAGTTTGGGCAAACAAATTTGCATTAATTTAAACAGCGTGCCACTGTTTTGAGCGTAAAGAACCCCCGCGATTGCATTTACGCACCATGCACTAACAATTGCACTCAACTTGTAATTTGGCCATTAGAATGTTAAATTTGTATGTCAAACTTTTAAGGTCTTACTTATAGGGAAAAAATGCAAACTGAGTTCCCTTTGTAGCAGCCTGATGAAAAGCCCTAAATGTATTGACAGCTTGCAATTAGTTTGCCATTAGGGTATCACCTATACATCACAGGATTAATGCCTTATTCTAATGCACTGGCTATGATACTACCCTTCTGCACTCCTGCTAGGCACATTCCAGTGATGCTCAAGATCAGTATATGGCATTTATGCCATTGAGAACAACAAATATCCTGATGTGGAGCACAGGGGAGGAACTACTGGAACAATGGCACCAGGGCATGAGTTCTGGGAGAGGGGCATAGCAGCCAGTCTATACATAGGCATAGTCAGAATGTGTACAATCCTAATGCAAAGAAGCCTTTGTTAGTGCAGGTTGCAAGTCGATCTATCTAAATTATTTACTGTAATTGTCTCTACCAACACTGCCAGAAAACTATTTAAAAAATCTACTACTGTTTCTGTGTTTTATTTTAGGTTAATCTGTATTTTAAATGCCCATAGTAACATACTGTTCTATATAAAACAACACTTTATATTTATTTTTTTCCACCAGGTGTCACTCTACCAATTTAAATGGTATCTACTATAAAGGACCCTACACAGCTAAGACTGATGACGGGATTGTTTGGTACACATGGCACGGATGGTGGTATTCTCTGAAATCAGTTGTCATGAAGGTCAGGCCTTCAGAATTTCAACCAAATATTATTTAAACAGTAAAATTAAATCCACTCTCCAGGATACTTAAGGGCACAAATACAACATAACTTTGTAAATGGAGTCAGAATATTATGTAATATGTTCACACAATGACTGTACATAGTAAATACAGTTATGTCATTTCAAATACCTGTTTAATGTCTTAAGCCATCTGTAACAGAAATAAGGGAAATGCACATTAATTTAGCACTATGTTTATGGCTCAGATGCTAAAAAGTGAAATTTGCTTGTCACAGAACATTAGGAGCTTGTGTTATATCATTAGGTAAAAACCTGTGATAATATCATGTGCCAAACAAATAACCATATGCAGGTGTTATTGCATATACAATTAACACACCAATGTAATCAACAATTGTAGCCATATTTAACCATTTGGCCATAGTTCCCACTACTTGTTAAATATAGTATTATAGTTTGCAGATATTTATCTTAAAAAAAAATCTAAGTAATAAACTATCATCTCTTTATAGGTAATGACATAAATTGCTAGGATTATATATCTAGCCTTACATACTTAAAAGTGCCTATTTGCCTTGTCACTCAAATTAAACTCACTCTATTTACCAGTCAGTGCTTTACAAGAAAAAAATACTATAAAGAAAATAACATCCAATGCAGTTTCCTTTTGAATGTACTGGGCAACTTATGAGCAAGAAATTTTAACTGCTCCTTTATTTCCTTTATTGTATTATACTATATACTATGTACTATATATATTGTATATAGTATATATATTATTTTTTTCCATATATGCAAGTTGTGAATATGAGCAATTTCAAATGACCTTAAATAAAACTCTTGTGTTCCTCTTCTAAAAACACTCAGGGCACGTTTGCCGTAAATGACTCTTCTGACCTCCCCATACATTCTCTTACCCATTATGCAGGTACAGACATCATATTGGCTTGCAGCGTCTCCTCAGCAATCAAGGGCTGATATGAAGTGTAATGCCTTTAAAGTGTAGTAAATAACACTGAATACAGCAGTGCCTGAAGTTCATCATTTTCCTGAATATAAGGTTCATATTATTCAAACTTATTATATCATGCGTATGAAAAAGCAGCTGTTAACTATGTTAAAAATATTAAGTAAAAGCTGTTTAAAGGGACATGAAACTCAAAAATGGTCTTTCATGATTCAGCTAGAGCATACAATTTTAAACAACTTTACAATTTAATTCTACTATCAAATGTGCTTTACTATCTTGCTATTCTTTGTTAAAGAAGCAGAAATGCACTACTGTGATGTAGCTGAACACATCTGGTGAACCAATAACAAGAAATATATGTGTGCAGCCACCAATCAGCATCTAGCTCCCAGTATTGAATTGCTAAACCTAAACCTATCCAGGTATACATTTCAACAACGAATACCTAGTGAAGGAAGCAAATTAGATGAGAGAAGTAAACTGGAAAGTTGTTTAAAATTGCATACTCTATCTGAACCATGAAAGAAAATATTTGTGTTTCATGTCCCTTTAAGGTTAAACTAAAATGAAGTGTCTGGTTGCCATGAGTCTCTTTACTCTATTGCTCATTGGCTCCCACATAAAAATAGTTTCTTCAAGAAAACAAGAAAAGTTGGTTTATTCACGGCAGGACGATTCATTTTTCATAAAACAAAAAACAATAATATATTTTGAAATGCCTTCTTTTAGATAAAACAAAGCAAAAAATGACCACAATGTCCTTTAAATTAATTAAAGGGCAAAAATTTGGGTGTTTATGTCCCTTTAATTAAAGTAACATCCTTAGCTTTTACAGGCATCAAAGAAAAGCAAATATGGCTAAGCACATACAAAATATTACCACATAGTAAACAATAGTATTATTGTAACGCAAAATTAAAGGACTTATAGCTTGAAGCAAAACAAACTGATAACTATGCAGATTTCTATCACTGTATATACATACAACTGAATTTACAATGGATATTCAGAATGGGTGTGATAGGGAACAGACTAATCATTAGGTTACTGTTCAATTACAAATTGTTAGTTGTTTGCCTGCTATGCCCATACTTGGCTTTATTGGCAATGATTGGATACAGCAGTGCTTGACCTCAATGTTTATTCACTTTTGCAAAATAAAACTATATCTGTCTGCAACTTGCAGCAGTTTGCCTGAAAATTGGATTTGGTTCTTATAGTCTTTAAATTCATATGTATAAATACAAAAAAATACATACTATGGCCTCGCTTCCATTGAGTCGTTAAAAATGGAGCCGTAAGCTACCGAAGCGGACGACAGCTAAAGGTAATTTACGGCTCCATTTTAGTACCAGGTTTCCATTGAAAAGATTAGCGTGTTGCGCGCAGTCGCTCTTTTCGGCCGTACGTAAGTTTGCGTTGCCAACCGATGTCGGATTTGTCGAAAAGCGCGCCATAACAAGTGCATTGCCATGGTAACCCGACCTCTGTCTATAAGAATAACGGTTTGCGCCTGCGCTCTTTACCTGTGATCGCCTCTAGAGAGAAAGACACGGGAGCTAGTTGCGTTGGTAGGAGTTTTGGGTTTTTGAGAGTTGTTTGAGAGTTAGTGGAGAGTTTGATATTTGATTTCCATATATTCTTATTGTAGGCCTCATATAATATTAGGAACACACACACACACATCCATACATTAGTTAATTAACACACATTAGTTTATACACACAAATACACACACACACACATACACACTTTTATTTCATACAAACACATTCACATTTTTTTTTTCATTAACCCCCATATCCCCATCTTCCTTTATTACTCCTTTCATTAATCCCCTTATTCCACTTCCCATCCCCCCTTTGACTACCCTTCCCTTCCTCACTATATAACTTGTTTTTTTATATATACATTTTGCCCATCCTATTTTTTTTTTTTTTAACATCCCATATTTTTGGTTTCATTTGACTATATAGCTCACCCCTTTCTTAATTTGCATCCCTTATTATTTTTCTATAATTTTGTTCTAATCCTCCTTAGTTTTTCCTTTTTCATTTACATCCCTTTGTTTATTTTCACCCCCACATTTTATTTTTATTTTGAGGGATATAGAATAGAGATAGTTAGGGTCTAGATAGGTTAGGTAGTTAGTTTTGGGGCTATTTAATATAGGGTTTAGTTAGGTGACTTAGTGTAGTTAGGTAAGCTAGGGACTTTAGTGTTAGGTTAGAGTTAGGGAGGAAGGAGAAAGGGATGGATAGGCCTAGTGGAGTTGGGAAGGGGGTGGCTAGGGGGAGGGCAGTGGTGAGGGTGGATAGAGGGAGGGGGAGGGGGGAAGTAGGGAGTAGTATGGGCAGGAATAGGGGCCGAGGTTTGGGTGGAGGATTTGTCCTTCCTCAAACCCTGGCAGAGGAGGGAAGGAGAGAGGGTGGAAGAGGAATGGAGGTGGGAGGAGTGAGGAGGAGTCAGCCTCAGCTAGGCACAAAAAGAAAAGGGAAAGTGGGGCAGACTGTGGCAACTGGGGGTGGGGCTGGTGGTAGCCTGTCACAGCCTGCAGGGACAGAGGAGGTAGAGAGGGCTGGTCCCCAGTCACAGGAGGGAGAGTCTGTGTCTGCTGGCCCTTCAGGTGTGAAGGGCAGGCTTAGAGAGGAGAGGTACTCTGAGGAGGAGAAGGAGGCTCTTGTTGAGGCATACTTGGAGAGGGCAGCTCAGCTGGAGAACCCTAACCTGAGGCCGGCTGTCCGGAATAAGCTGTGGGAGGAGATTCGAGTGGCAGTCAGCTGCTTAGGACGTAATCGTTCTATTGCCAGCATTAAACACCGCTATCATGACTGCAGGAGGGAAACCAAAGCTAAGCTGGCACAGCAGGCCAAATATGCACGTGGGACAGGTGGTGGTCCTAGCAAGAGGATACACCTAAGGTCATGGGAGGAGATGATGGCCAATGTCATCTCAGATGAATCTGTTTACGGATGTAAGGGGACAATGGACACATCAGTGCCAGCTGAAGAGGTCCATGAAGGTGAATATTAAATATCATATGTAATAAATGTTTTATTTCTAACAAATATATGTTAACATCAGAAATATATATCGGCTTTGTTTTTTAAAATATAAATGTAATCATACACATGTGTAATACAGAATATAGAATGTTCATATATTATATATGTTTAGTAATCAATTGTGTTCAAGCATCAGTGGAAAACATACCTAGGTAGGATTAGTACAAGTAATGTTTTACATGGTTCAAAGTCTAATTTGCACAGTAACTTAAAGTGATAGTAAACCCAATTTTTTTATTTCATGATTCAGATAGAGCAGCAATTTTAAGCAACTCTCTAATGTACTACTATTATAGATATTTCTTTGTTCTCTTGGTATCTTTTTCTGAAAAAGTAGGAATGTAAGCTATGGAGACTTTGCATTTTTTGTTCAGAACCCTGGCTAGCGCTCGTGATTGGTGGCTACATTTAGCCACCCAATAAGCAACAGCAACCCAGGTTCTGAAACAAATATTGTCTGGCTCTTAAGCTTTACATTCTTGCTTCTCAAATAAAGATACCAAGAGAAGGAAGAAAATATGATAATAGGAGTAAAATATTAAATGTTGACTAAATTTGCATGCTCTGTCTGAATCATGAAAGTTTAATTTGTACTTCATTGCCCCTTTAATGGCATCTTAACATAGTTGTAGTGGATATATTCATCCTGATTTCTGGAGTGGCTATCTGCTCAAACAAGCAAGGGTATAGATTTAAATTCTTTCTATCTATATCATATATATGGACTATGTGTAATACAAAGAGTCGCTTAGAGGCACAATCTTTAAATATACACCTCTGGTTAAATATGTTTAAGTTCATACAGAAATTATATATATATATATATATATATATATATATATATATATATATATATATATATATATATATATATATATATAAAACTATATCTATAAAATTGATTTTCAAATGTTAGATGTTTCATCAGATTAATTTATAATTACAATTTATTTTTCAGAATTGGAACATGAGTATGAGTCCTCAACAAGACCGGAGGCCAGTGATGTTCCGGAATTCAGTGAGGAGGAGGAGGGGGATGTTATTGAAGCTGGATACTCCTACCTCAGCATACTTGAAGGAGATGAGCAACAGCCACTGGCCTATGAGGTTGAAAATGTTCCTGGCCCATCCCCATATTCATCTGGGAGGACATATCATCAGATGCAGCCTCCACCACCACAGCATTATCAGATGCATCCTCCACCACAGCATTATCAGATGCATCCTCCAACGCAGCATTATCAGATGCATCCTCCAACGCAGCATTATCAGATGCATCCTCCAACGCAGCATTATCAGATGCATCCTCCAACGCAGCATTATCAGATGCATCCTCCACCACCACAGCATCGGCAGATGCCTCCTTCATCACCACAGCATCAGCAGATGCATCCTCCATCACCACAGCATCAGCAGATGCATCCTCCATCACCACAGCATCAGCAGATGCATCCTCCATCACCACAGCATCAGCAGATGCATCCTCCATCACCACAGCATCAGCAGATGCATCCTCCATCACCACAGCATCAGCAGATGCATCCTCCACCGCAGCATATGTACTATATGCCACCTCAACAACACATTCAGCACCCTCCCATGGCACAACAAATGCCGCCACCACTACCACCACCACAACAATCACCACCACCCCCCACCAATGTCTGTCCTCAATTGGATATTGAGCCACCCACACAGTCCCCAAGACTGAGTGACGACAACCTCACACAGAGCCAGGAATATGTGCCGGAGACACCTATACAGCCACAAGTGCCCCCCATGGAATCCAATATCCCCGCGCAGTCCCAGCAGGATGCTCTACTGAGGCTCATTCACAGGGAGCTTAGACTTACTAGGCTCCAGCAGCAGCAGGATTTCAGGAGGCTACAGAGCCAGATGGACATACATAATGCTGCACTCGTCCGCCTGGCAGAGGCAGTGGAGAGGGTTGCAGATAGGCCGCAAACTCCCTCCTCACTCGCATCCTCCGTTATCTCCCTGCAGGACCCTGAATCACATCTTTTAGCCTCCCAGCCAGCTGGTGTGCGTCGCCCAAGACGCCACACTTCCATCCCAAGTACCTCTCCTCCAAAGGCCAAATCCCGCCGCAAGCATTAAGAAGTATTTTTCTTTTTAAATTCTTTCAAGATATATAATATCTAATTTTTTTATGAAGCACTTTCTTAAGTGTGATTTCCATCTCATAAATATGCATATATTTTTCTAATCAAAATTAGAAAATATATTTCAAAATTGTTTTAATAGCTGTTTATTTTCAAAAACATTAACAGCTTTATTCATTTTTATTTCACATGATGTCAATTAATATGCAGGTGTAAATTGTTGATAAATGTATGTGTCCTTTTATTGAGGATATTATGCCGTTTAAGAATACTTGGGGATACGTGTCTGAAATTTATACAGTATATGCTATCTAACATTGGTCAACGTGACATGTGTAAATGTTATGATTTATATTCCACAAGCATATGTTGTTTGCTCCTTCAGATGAAGCTAATAAGGCTTATACAGTTATAGAAGAGTTGAAAAGTAAATATTCCTTCCTGTTGATATGGCCAAATACCTTGCATTCATTATAGTCCTATGTGGAATGTAATATCTGAAATATATACCTATGATGACTAACGCACTCCTTTTTGTCAAGATTATTATTCAATATTTAGAATAATTAGATAAATGTATCTTTATGATATTTAAGCACTGGTGTATACACAACATATATGTGATTGCCATGATATAGAGGTGATTAATACATTTTAATTGACATCATATGAACAGACACAGACTCTCCCTGGGACCAATGCACAATGCACTTTTAAATTGTTTCAATAACTCCATGTTAAAGACAATACTTCATATCTCTTGAAGTATGTCATATTAAGCACTTATGTATTTTGGTTAATAGTCTAAATATTGCAAATGTATTATCTGCTTTAGCAGACATGACATTACATATATTTTATAAATATTAGTACTATGACACATTATAACTTTAATGTGTCATCGTTTTGTATTGAATAAATATGATTTTCACATTGAAAATTACATTTGAATGAGGGTAAATCTGTAATAATAAAACTCATCTTCATGATAAACAACTTATTTCGTTTGAATTATTTTTCTATATGTATTGAGATTATATATAGCATCCCTGGGCAAAGGTTTCATTTTGAATAGGTAGATATTTTATTTATTTTTATAATATTTTACCAGGAAAGATACATTGAGATTTCTATGGTTTTCAAGTATGTCCTGGGTCCACAAAACATTGCATTGATACAATGGGTACAATAAAATAAAAAAAAATAATAATACACCATATATGCACAAAAATTTAACATAGAACCGGTAGGAAATATATAATCAACAATGACAGGTGCATTCTGTTTTGAGATATGTAGAGAGGGATCTCTTAAAGGATATTAGGCATGGGGAAGGTTTGAAAGTGTGCGGGAGGTCGTTCCATAATTGTGGTGCTTGCATATATTTTTATATGCACATACATATTGAAATTTCTATGACAACATGGGTGCAAATATTCCTATACATAGGACCAATAAATGTAGCATATATAATGTTATTTGTACATTGAAACACTCATAATATTTTTGTGATTTGCTATTTCAATGAGAAACAGGCCTCAAAAAGCTCTTTTTTCCTCCTTTACACCTAGTTGAGCTGGGGGTAATATTTCTCAATGTATCGACAGCCTCCGACAGTGTATTAACGGTTAGCGCTTTCAATGGAAACCTGGTATAATTTATCGATTAACGGCTTCTATTACTTTCTATGGGACGCGAAAATCTTTTCGGCAGCCGAAGTCCGGCAGCCGATATTGAGGTATAACGCGCCATTGGAAACAGTCGTTAAACGCTATTGCTTTCGACAGCATATTTAACGGTTTGCGAGTGCACGCAAACTGAATTACGACTCAATGGAAGCGAGGCCTTAGTTAGGGTAGGAGAAACAAATTTACACAATCTTAAAGGGATATTAAACTCAAAATACATTTTGAAATCTGTCTGTCAATGTTATAGATGTTAGTCCAGGATTAGACCCAAATGCTAGGGTGAATTTAGCACACGCTAGCACACTGAGGAAAAACCCAGGATGTGACCCACAGCAGCAGCAGAAAACAATAGTAAACAATACTCACTGATCTGGACTGGATCCACTGCAGATACTGATAGGATGGTATGCCAAAGAGAGGTCAAACAGGCAGAGGTCAGTTTATCAAATGCAGGCAGAATAGGGCAGTCCACAAGAATTGTCAGGCTGGCAGAGGTCAGGTAACTTAGTGCAGGCAGTACAGGGTTATCCACAAAAATTGTCAGGCAAGCAGAGGTCAGGTAACTTAGTGCAGGCAGTATAGGGTTATCCACAAGAATTGTCAGACAGGCAAAGGTCAGGTAAATAAGTGCAGGCAGTATAGGTTTATCCACAAGAATTGTCAGACAGGCAAAGGTCAGGTAAATTAGTGCAGGCAGTATAGGGTTATCCACAAGAATTGTCAGATAGGCAAAGGTCAGGTAAATAAGTGCAGGCAGTATAGGGTTATCCACAAGAGTAGTCAGGCAGGCAGAGGTCAGGTAACGTAGTGCAGTCAGTAAAGGTTTATCCACAAGAATAGTAAGTCAAGGCAGTATATGGTTATCCACAAGAATTGTCAGACAGACAGAGGTCAGGTAACAGTGCAGGCTGTATATTTTTATCCACAAGAATTGTCAGGCAAGCAGAGGTCAGGTAACTTAGTGCAGGCAGTATAGGGTTATCCACAAGAATTGTCAGGCAGGCAGTGGTCAAGTAACTTAGTGCAGGCAGTATAGGGTTATCCAGAAAATTTGTCAGACAGGCAGAGGTCAGGTAACTTAGTGTAGGCAGTATAGGGTTATCCAGAAGAATTGTCAGGCAGGCAGAGGTCAGGTAACAGTGCAGACAGCATAGAGTACTCACTACAGACAGCAGAACACCCAGGAAGCAGAGCAGAGTCCAAAAAACAGACACCAAGGATCCGAGTAGTCAAGAGTAAATAGCCTGCCTGACATCATCAGAGCAGGACGGCCCCGGAAATGCTCGTCATGTTGCTTAGCAACACAACGCTAAAGACTGCAGCAGGAACTAATCTGGGAGCCGAATTGGCACATCGGTGATCGGCGCAGTGACAGTGTCTTTCAGAACATTACAGTGCTGAGATGTTCGCACATGTGCAGCAACCCTCCTTCAGATACCTGCTGTGTAACCTAGGTTCCATATTGGCCGCACCCATGATTAGAGGGAGGGGCATAAAATGTATTTAGTGTTTAGTGTCCCATATAAAGTTGCTGACAGTCCCTTTAATATGACAGAACAGATCAAGGTTATTGCACAAACTATAAATATTAGATAAGTTGTTATGCTCAAAAGATATGCAGTGTCAAAAGTAATGTTGGACTTAGTATTGTAAATTTTACTTTTCAGTGGTGTTAAACACCTTTACTTATGTAATTTTACTTAAATTGTTCCAAATATATATATATATATATATATATATATATATATATATATATATATATATATATATATAAATATATCCTTCCTAATTGCATTGAAGGGATATCGGTAGTGTCTGTGCTGAGCAACAGAAATAAAGGAGTAAAAGTTGTACATGAAAAAATATTATGATGAATCTAAAATGTATTGCATTTGCTACGTAACGATATACTGAAGTGGAAGTGAAAAAATGCACCCTGTACATACGATTTACAAGGCTCTGATATTTCAAGCATGTGAGTAAATATGTTTTACAAAACATTTAATACTTTTTTTTATATTATTTTTAGCATTGTACATTTTACAAATGTACAGGGAGTGCAGAATTATTAGGCAAATGAGTATTTTGACCACATCATCCTCTTTATGCATGTTGTCTTACTCCAAGCTGTATAGGCTCGAAAGCCTACTACCAATTAAGCATATTAGGTGATGTGTATCTCTGTAATGAGAAGGGGTGTGGTCTAATGACATCAACACCCTATATCAGGTGTGCATAATTATTAGGCAACTTGCTTTCCTTTGGCAAAATGGGTCAAAAGAAGGACTTGACAGGCTCAGAAAAGTCAAAAATAGTGAGATATCTTGCAGAGGGATGCAGCACTCTTAAAATTGCAAAGCTTCTGAAGCGTGATCATCGAACAATCAAGTGTTTCATTCAAAATAGTCAACAGGGTCGCAAGAAGCGTGTGGAAAAACCAAGGCGCAAAATAACTGCCCATGAACTGAGAAAAGTCAAGCGTGCAGCTGCCAAGATGCCACTTGCCACCAGTTTGGCCATATTTCAGAGCTGCAACATCACTGGAGTGCCCAAAAGCACAAGGTGTGCAATACTCAGAGACATGGCCAAGGTAAGAAAGGCTGAAAGACGACCACCACTGAACAAGACACACAAGCTGAAACGTCAAGACTGGGCCAAGAAATATCTCAAGACTGATTTTTCTAAGGTTTTATGGACTGATGAAATGAGAGTGAGTCTTGATGGGCCAGATGGATGGGCCCGTGGCTGGATTGGTAAAGGGCAGAGAGCTCCAGTCCGACTCAAGGTGGAGGTGGAGTACTGGTTTGGGCTGGTATCATCAAAGATGAGCTTGTGGGGCCTTTTCGGGTTGAGGATGGAGTCAAGCTCAACTCCCAGTCCTACTGCCAGTTTCTGGAAGACACCTTCTTCAAGCAGTGGTACAGGAAGAAGTCTGCATCCTTCAAGAAAAACATGATTTTCATGCAGGACAATGCTCCATCACACGCGTCCAAGTACTCCACAGCGTGGCTGGCAAGAAAGGGTATAAAAGAAGAAAATCTAATGACATGGCCTCCTTGTTCACCTGATCTGAACCCCATTGAGAACCTGTGGTCCATCATCAAATGTGAGATTTACAAGGAGGGAAAACAGTACACCTCTCTGAACAGTGTCTGGGAGGCTGTGGTTGCTGCTGCACGCAATGTTGATGGTGAACAGATCAAAACACTGACAGAATCCATGGATGGCAGGCTTTTGAGTGTCCTTGCAAAGAAAGGTGGCTATATTGGTCACTGATTTGTTTTTGTTTTGTTTTTGAATGTCAGAAATGTATATTTGTGAATGTTGAGATGTTATATTGGTTTCACTGGTAAAAATAAATAATTGAAATGGGTATATATTTGTTTTTTGTTAAGTTGCCTAATAATTATGCACAGTATTAGTCACCTGCACACACAGATATCCCCCTAAAATAGCTATAACTAAAAACAAACTAAAAACTACTTCCAAAACTATTCAGCTTTGATATTAATGAGTTTTTTGGGTTCATTGAGAACATGGTTGTTGTTCAATAATAAAATTAATCCTCAAAAATACAACTTGCCTAATAATTCTGCACTCCCTGTATGTGTGATTAAAGGGATAGGAAACCCAAAAATTGTCTTTTGTGATTCAGGCAGAGCATACAAGTTAAAAAAAAAGTTTCCAATTTGCTTCTTTTATCAAACTTGGTTCATTCCCATGTATTCTTTGTTGAAAATATATATTCCTAAAGTGTTACCACTAGGGTTACATAATGGGCGCACAGTCCAAGTAAAAGGATCTTGTTAAATCCCAGATGAAATCAAATCAAGATGATAACACATGTCTCTTTTCTTGTGGCTGCTCTTCTTAAACAATTCTAACGGACATCTAAATCAAAATAAAAACAAAGAAGGTGCCTCTTAGCGCAATATGTGAATGCGGAACGTGTGTGGAATAATTATACTCACAAGCGGAGCAGCACCAAATGTGCTTAATGGACCCTACTGGGATCTCTCATTGTCCCAGCTCCCTGATATCAGGTGTGGAGTCGGCTACTCCCTGCTGGCCTGCTTACCAACGATCAGGATCACAGATGTGAGAGTTAAACAATGTTTACCACAAAAGACAATTAATTAAAAATCTTTAAAATCAGTAGAGCATCAATACTATGTACAGCTCTTTTAAAAACAGATTTGCTATGCATTTCTCAGCTGCTCTGGCTGTTTCCTCAAGCATAATCTGTTAGTCTCTCAGATCTACCTAATAAAGGGTATTCTGGCCAATCAGACAAAATCATCTGAACACTCCCCTAACCCTTTGTGTAATGCATTCTATGGCCGTCACTTTTATATCACATATTTCACAGTTACATAATGGTCCTCAAAAATACATGTATACATCATATCCAGAAATAGAAATAGTTCCCAAATAATACAAATAACACTTTAGCAGGCCGGCTCGTAAACCATATTAACCTGCTTTGTGATGTTTCAATCTGGGACTTGAAAAGGTTGTAACCATCTAATTACTAACAGTCCCAGGTGATGAACCATTTTGTTACAAAATACCAAGTTTGTCCACTTACTTTGAGGGAATCCCATAGCTTGTCAATCTGGGTGCTGAAAAAGAATAGGAGTTACTATTCCAGCACCAACCCCGTTAACGTGTGAATATATTATAAAATAAAAAAAAAATTCTAAGTAAACTCTACTTATATGAGTATACAAAACAATATCATTCAATTTCAAGCAGTCAAGGGTGAAGTCAAGAGCCAATGCTAATGCAATAGCGCCATCTCTGGTTATTATACTATATTCAATGTTTGATATGAGTCAGATAACTTTTGGATATACTTTAAGTGTGAGTATATCCAAAAGTTACAAAACTTCTCAAAAAGTGTTACCACTATGGGATCTGAGGATGCGCACAGTCCCGAAAAATGAGTTCCATAGGACTCAGATATGTCCGGTGTCCAATTACTCTCAAAGGGGGTGCTGCTGTACTTAAGCTGAAATGGTCGCTCTTCTCAAAGGCATACAAAATAAGATCTATGAAAAACAAAAGAAAGCGCCTTTTGGTGCAATAAAATTTAAAAAAGTTCAAATTCTCTATTTAGTTTATATGCAATATACTCACAAGTGGAGCAGCACCAAGCGTGCTGATTGATGCTGACTAAGATCTCAAAGTGTCTCGGCTCACAGAACAGGGTGTGGAGTCGGCTACTTCCAGCTGGGCTTAATCAGCCTCACAGGAATAAAGATGTGAACACAAAAACGTTTTTTTACGAATAAAACACCATTTATTAAAAGCATATTAAAATCTTTAGAGCTGATTAGCATGTAGACCGATGTCAGTAATTGACAATAACAGTGCCTGAACGTTCTGCTTAGAGCAGAAAACTTGTGGAGTTTGAAAAAGTAAAACTGTGGGGGGAAGTTAAAAAAAATAGGTAATGCACTTAGCATTTGCTGCATAATGTGTATTATATACAATAGACTGGCAAATGAAATCTATTTACACCCTAACTGAGAAATAAATGTGTCTCACTGCAGCTCACACGCTGCAGGCAAATGTTATATTCCTCTAAGTACTGTAAGAGCCAATATGCTGTGTCATGTGACTAATGAGCCCTGTAACGCACGCTACAATATGGCAGCTTACATAGGAAATTTGGCAGTGGCTCAACACTGTATTTCAAAACAATCCCTTTGAAATGTTTGGGGTAAGAGGAACAGATAAAATAAACAGCAGTGATTATTTTATTTTTATTTATAAGAAAAAGTAGGTTTCAGCCATTTTCATTAGGTGTTTAATGTCCCTTTAATGTAGATCAACCACTTATTGTAAAATTCCGATCTCAATGGGAAGTGAACCTGGTTTTCTATTGCCGTTATATTGACAATTTGATTTTTGTATGGAGGGGGTCCCCTAATACTGCTAGTAAGTTTGTGTAACATAGTAATAATCAATAATAATCATTTTGGTTTTAAGTTTACATCCAATATTCAAACACATTCGATTGATTTATTAGATGTGCATTTGTCTTGGGCGGATAATGGGAGAGTCAATTCATGTACCTTTTTTAAAAAGGTTGACAGCAACAATTTTCTGAATTACAACAGCAATCATTTAAAAAGCTGGAAACTAAATATCCTATACAGCCAATTCCGCCGTATCAAAAGGAATTGTACTGAATTGGTTATGTATGATGCACAATCATAAATCTTAAAGAAAAGATTTTTAGAAAAAGGTTACCCCAATGATCTGATTGTCTCTGGTTATGAGAGAGCAAGAAATCTCAAAAGGGAGGAATTACTTGATATAAATAATAAAAAACTATGAAAGCAACATCCGATAAATTCAGTAATCAACTATTATTTATAACGAACTATAATTCCAAACATTTAGCCATCAAAAAAGTTATTAACAAACATTGGGCCTTGTTATAAAGAGATCCTATATTAGAACAAATATTAGAGGTGAAAACAAACATGGTTTTCAAAAGGGCACCCACCATCAAGCAAAGATTAGCCCCCCAGTAAAGTGGTGATGAATACAAGGAAATTGATCAATTTTGATTGGCTTTGTTAACCTTTAATAGGTAGATGTAAACTGAGAACAGATTATGCCTGAGGAAACAGTCAGCAAGGCTGAGAAACGCGTAGCGTATCTGTTTAAAGAGCTTGACATGCTAATCAGCTCTAAAGATTTTAATATGCTTTTAATAAATTGTGTTTTATTCGTAAAAAAAACGTTTTTGTGTTCCTGTGAGGCTGATTAAGCCCAGCTGGGAGTAGCCGACTCCACATCCTGTTTAGTGAGCTGAGACACTGTGAGATCTCAGTCTGCATCAATCAGCACGCTTGGTGCTGCTCCACTTGCAAGTATATTGTATATCACATAGTGGGAGGATATCCAATTTTTGAAATTTTATTACCAAGAGGCGCCTTTTTTTGTTTTTCATTGTCTTATATCCAAAAGTAATCTAAGTATAATTATTCCACACACATTCTGCATTCACACTGTTGAAACATATCGCACTAGGAGGCACCTTCTTTGTTTTTATTTTGTTGAAAATATACCTAGGTGTCTGGAGCAGTACATGGCAGCAGTGTTAATTTTGACGGCAAATTTCAATTTAGTCTTAGTTTTAGTCTTTTGATTAAAATGCCATTTTAGTTTTAGTCGTCTTTTAGCCATCTGAATTGTTTTAGTTTTAGTCTAGTTTTAGTCAACTGAATCTCCAGTAGATTTTAGTCTACTAAAATCTAAGGGGTTTAGTTAAAGTGTAATGCATTATTTAAGCATTTCTCTATAATTTGCAAACTGATTATATACTCCAGGAGTAAACATAACACCTGTTAATATTTATGGTATTAAAGTTTATAATGCAATACAGACACAGATTTAGCCGTTGTGATATGCAACATCTTTATTAAACTTAAAATTAAATAAAACCAAGTTTCATAAACAAACAGAAGTGCAACTTTAAAATATAAAAAAACAAAACTGTAAACTGTATTGGCTGTATTGAACATATTACCCAATATAAAAACTTTAACAGTTCTCTGTTAATAATTAAAACAAGAATCAAGTAACTCAACACAGCAAAAAGTTTCTGCAGCTAGCACAGGCACAGCATAACTTAAACCATTATTCGTGGGCTATGCTTATTTCTATAGGAAGAATCAAATTTCGGCAACGATATTAGCACTGCTCTAGAACTTCCAAACTCTTTATATACTCCTAGAGTAAAGGTTTATTAACGTGTTTTTATTTGTGGTATTAAGGTTTGAACATGCAATACAGATATAACAGATATAACTGTTGTGGTATATAACATGTCTTTAGTTATCTTAAAATTTAATAAAATTAAGTTTTGTAAATTTTACAAAAGAGCAGTAATTGGATATGGATTGATTATAACACCTTGCATAAAATGTTTTTGTCAGCAAATTTTGATTTAGTTTTAGTCATAGTCTTTTGACTAAAATGTCATTTTAGTTTTAGTCGTATTTTAGTCATCAGAATTTCTTTAGTTTTATAGTCATTTTAGTCTAGGTTTAGTCGACGAAATTAACACTGCATGGCAGGAAATAGTGCTTCTAACTAGTATTCTTGCAAATGGATACAATTCTTGCAGAGTTGCTGCCATATAGTGCTCCAGACATCTGCATGCTCCTGAGCTTACCTTCCTGCTTTTTAACAAGTTACAAGAGAACAAATACAAATTTGATAATACAATTACAACAGTAAATTTTATTAGGAGCAATTCAGAAAACAATAAGTATGGAATATAGTACAGACATTTCTTGTCTTTTATAGCTTAACCCCTTGCTTTCCAAGGCACTTGCCTAGGGCAGCAGATTGTAAGCACTTTTTTTGGCTATATTTGTAAGAAGCTTACTGTTATTTTAGAAGTATCATACAGGTATATAAGAGATATTTGCCCAAAGAACTTACATTCTAGGGAGTGGAGTATAAGAGACTGAGATCTTCTGACAGCCCACTGATCACATGACTGTGACTATTTATTATCTATTGAGTTGCATTTATTACTGTGTTGTGCTAACTCTTAAATAACTTCTCAGGCATTAACACAATGTTATCTATATGGCCCACATGAACTAGCAGTCTCCTGTTGGGAAAAGCAAATATAAAAGCATGTGATTAAGAGGCTGTCAATAGAGCCTTTGAAAGAGGCAGAAATTTAGAGGTATTGGGGCCTATTTATGAAAGGCCTGTCGGACATGATCCGACATTGCGGATCTTGTCCGACAGACCTCGCAATACGCTCTCTGTATTCAGCATTGCACCAGCAGCTCTTGTGAACTACTGGTGCAACACCGACCCCTGCAGATTTGCGGCAGATTGGCCGCTAGCAGGGGGGTGTCAATCAACCCGATCATATTCAATCGGGTTCAATTGCGGCGATGTCTGTCCGCCTCCTCAGAGCAGGCGGACAGGTTATGGAGCAGCGGTCTTTAGACCGCTGCTTCATAACTGGTGTTTCTGGCGAGCCTGAAGGGTCACCAGAAACACGGGGCTTCAATAGATAGGCCCCTTATTCTTACAATGTTGATTGTGCAAAGCTGTGGAATGGGTAGTAAGGCATTATCTATATTTTTAAAAAATAAAAAATGTTGTGTAGACTGTCCCTTTAAGCTAGCTGTTGCCTTTAGTTCTGTTGGTTACCAGCACTTAGTATTGTGTTAAGTGAAGTATTGTTTCAAGAAATCTGTGTTCGTTTTTTTGTATATTGCAGCAATAGATAGATGTGTGTGTATGTCTGTGTGTGCGTGTGTATGTGTATAACGCTGTTTGTGTGTATGTCTGTGTGTGTGTGTGTATGTGTATAACGCTGTTTGTGTGTGTGTCTGTGTGTGTGTGTGTGCATGTGTATAACGCTGTTTGTGTGTGTGTCTGTGTGTGTGTGTGCATGTGTCTATAACTATGTGTGTGAGAACCTTTATTTTGTGAATGCCATAAAAAAATGTACTTTACTCCCTGACCAAAAAATATCACGGCTAAAAAATGCCTTAAACCTTAGAGGGGGAGGGGAATGTGGGGGCCAGCAGAATTTCAAGTGCCTAGGGCAGCATAAAACCTAAATATGCCACTGTGTGTTTATATGTGTATATACACATATTAACACACACACACACATATATATATATATATATATATATATATATATATATATATATATATATATATATATATTAACTATGATCTGGACTTGCAGTGCTCTGCGGGTCACGGGTAGCACTTCTACTGTGTCTTTAACCACTTTTCGGAAGTTAACCACACAGCACTGCAGGGTCACTAGTCAAAAAATTACATGCTCAAATAAATTAGAGTATGTACATTTCTGAACAAGATTTGCCACTTGTTGAAAATCTTTAAAGGGACAGTCTACACACAAAAAAATGTATTGTTTAAAAATATAGATAATGCATTGTTAGATTAATATACTTTATATCATTTAAACCTCTAAATTTCTGCCTGTTTCAAAGGCTCTATTGACAGCTTCTTAATCACATGCTTTTATATTTGCTTTTCACAAAAGGAGACTGATAGTTCATGTGGGCCATATAGATAACAATGTGTTCACGTCCGGTTATTTAAGAGTTATTTAAGAGTTAGCACAACAGAACTCACTACTAAATACAACTCAATAGATTTTAAATTGTCACAGTCATGTGATCAGGGGGCTGTCAGAAGATGCTTAGATACAAGTTAATCACAGAGGTAAAAAGTATATTAATATAACTGTGTTGGTTGTGCTAAACTGGGAATTGGGTAATAAAGGGATTATCTATCTTTTAAAACAATACAATTATATTGTAGACTGTCCCTTTAAAAGGATACTAAACCCAAATCCCCCCCCATGATTTAGATAGAGTATGCAATTTTAAGCAACTTTCTAATTTACTCCTATTATGAATTTTCTTTGTTTTCTTGCCATCTTTATTTGACAAGTAGGAATCTAAGCTTAGGAGCCAGCTGATTTTTGGTTCAGAACCTGGGTAGTGCCTGACTATTGGTGGCTATATGTAGAACTGCAAATTATATGACCCTGTTGTATTGGAAATAAAGGTAATTTTTATTTGGAAGTGCTGCTGTGTGTGGACATATGATTTAAGGCTGGACAGCATCATTGTGAGCGTGCACTACACAGGAGGTGCTGTGCTTTGTTGGGGATTTCCAATGTACTTCTATTATCAAATTTGTTTCATTCTCTTGGTATCCTTTGTTCAAGGAGCAGCAAAACTCTACTGGAAGCTAGCTGAACACATCAAGTGAGCCAATTACAAGAGGCATATAGTGCAGCCACCAATAAGCAGCTAGATCCTAGTTTTGTATTGCTGCTTCTATGATATGATTTTAAAATAAGGATACTGAGAGAACAAAGCAAATTAGATACTAGAAATAAATTGAAAAGCTGTGTAAGTGTATGCTCTGTCTTAATCGTGAAAGAAAAAAAATGGGTTTTGTGTCTATTTTAATTAAGCTGAAAATACATTTTAATAGAAACAAATATTTCTGTGCACAATGTGTCACTTTTACTTTCAATAAAATATATTAAATGTGATGTGATAGTCAGTAGCCATTTTGCATATAATTATGTAACACAACTTAATTGTTTTTTTACAATCTAAGAGCGGAATGTATTAGATTGTTATGCATGCTTGGACATGTTGTCAGATTGGCAACATTAAAATTCCATGTTCTTGAGTAGGAGTGCTGTGAGAGCTATGTATCACAGACTATGATATGTGCAGTAACAAGACTCAACAAAGGGCTGTCCTGTCCTTTTATTTCTTATACTGCACCTGTTAAATTCTGGTAAATAAAAACAACAAATTGATCAAAATCGTTGTACATGTGCAACCTGTATTAACCCTAACCTATAAAGCACTCAACTGCCTCAGTCTATATTGCCTCTCTCATCGGCAAATACTCCCCAAGCCCTCCTCTTCAATCAACCTCTGACCTACGTCTCTTCACTCCAATTATCTCTACATCCCTCTCCTGCCTCCAAGAAATCTCATGTGCTGCTCCTGTCCTCTGGAACTCTCTACCCTGCTCCATTAGATTGTCTCCAACCTTTAAAAACACTTTAAAAACCCACATATTCAGAGAGGCTGTATCTAAATGTATCTAACATACTGGCATTTACTACCTCCTTAGGTAATGAGTTCCACAATGTAATTACTCTTACACTGAAAAAACATTTGCATTGCTGGAGATCAAATCGTAGAGGGCAAGAGTAAAAGCTAGAGGCATTTGGTGCCTTTGGTGCTTTTCAGAAGAGCAATAAGAAACTCTTATAATAAGTATATTATGGAAAAAAAATAGAAATAATTTATACCCCTGTAATGCATAGCAATAACAAAAATCATAGCTCTTTATTTAGCTGAATATCCTATGATTTATTTATTTATTATTATTTTTTTATTTTATTTTTTTATTTTATTTTTTTGCTCAATAAGGATTAAAATAACTGCAAACAATTATACAGTAGAATCTTTATTTTTTACTTCTTAGAATTCTCAGTTACAGTGAAATCATTATATGCTGAGGGATTTGGTTTATCAATTGGGCTACTAAACTAACTACCTGCAAACTGTGAAATTTCACATTGTTCTATAATTTGAAATCTAGTGATGTCACAGAGAGAGTTATCACAGAAATAAATCTAAGATACAGATTTGGTTCCTCCCTCTATTCATTTAGATTTGAGTATTAATGGATTATTGTTTTTATATAAAATATATTTCTAACCAAATGAATAAAAAAATTTTGAGAATGAGATCAATCACCAATTTGAAACCTAAATATTTTTAGTTTTTTTTAGTAGTAGTACTAGTAATAGCAGTTACAGTCCTAGAAAATAAACTGTTGTGTTAATATAAAACTGTATTTGTTCTTACTATTAATAATTTACAAATCGTATATTATGTTGTAAATTCTGTGAATTTATTAGATACTATAAATATTGATTTATTTTACTTTTATAAATATATTTTTCTTTTTTTATCGAAGTATAGAAAATATGGTAATTTTGTATATCTAATCTTTATAAATGATGTTTATTTTATTATCATTTTGTTGTTTTAATCTGCCTAAACCACATTATGGCATAGATTACAAATGGAGCTCAAAAATATTAGCGCTGTTGATTGCTAACACTGCTCTTATTCTTGTACTCATTACAAGTTGATAGTAAAAAGTTATGGCTCAAGCAAAAGCCTCAGGTGAATAACTGGAGGATGGGCTAAAAGGTGCATATATGTGCTCATATTTGTATGTGTATATGTATGTAAATATGTGTGTATGATTATGTATATATTTGTGTTTGTATATATATATATGTGTATGTATATGTATTTATATATGTGTGTGTATGTATGTGTACGCATATGTATGTATATATGTGTGTATGTATATATGTGTATGTAGATGTATATATTTATATATATATGTGTATATATATATATATATATATGTATGTACATATGTGTACGTAAATGCATGTATGTATATATGTATGTATATATGTGTATGTATATATGTGTATGTACATATGTGTACGTAAATGTATGTATGTATATATGTATGTATATATGTGTATGTATATATGTGTATGTACATATGTGTACGTAAATGTATGTATGTATATATGTGTATGTAGATGTATATATTTATATATATATGTGTATATATATATATATGTACATATGTGTACGTAAATGCATGTATGTATATATGTGTATGTATATATGTGTATGTATATATGTGTATGTATATATGTGTATGTACATATGTGTACGTAAATGTATGTATGTATATATGTATGTATATATGTGTATGTATATATGTGTATGTACATATGTGTACGTAAATGTATGTATGTATATATGTGTATGTATATATGTGTATGTAGATGTATATATTTATATATATATATGTGTATATATATATATATCAGTGATGTGCAGTCACTAGAGGCAGGTGAGGCAGTGCTTCACCTCTCATATGGGCAAAAATATATTTTTTTTTTATTGGCTTTAAAAAAACAAAATTGTAATTTTTTTTCCCCAGCATTTTTTTTTCTCACAGCTATATGTTGTGCAATGGAGAGGCACAAGCAGGTCTGCCCAACATTACACAACATGCCGCGCCATCTACTGGATGAAAGTGGTTAAGATCATTGCATGGCCCATAAGTGCTTTATTTGAGGCAGTCCTATTTGGGCTGAACCAATCCAGCGAGAGGCATTAGTAAGTGGAACATAGGGTTGAGGCTGGATGTTAAATCATATAAAACAAAACAAAAATGGAAAAAAACAACTTTCATATATTTTGTTGCTGTCCTGTGAACCTGCTAGCTTTGCTAAAGTGAAAAAGAGAGTTCTGTTCTTCCCCTCTAAGTGCAGTGGAATGTGCCACTGTCACTTCCTGAATCCTTACAGAGCAGGAAAAGAGGCACAAAGAGCAGTGTTTCAGCCACATCTTATTAAAGTAAGATTTTACTGAAAGGGATTCTGTTAGTGAAAATGATAATTTAATGAATCTGGTTTAGTGTTTTTTTACTCTTTTACAGCAGGGTCGTTTTTGAATTTCTTTTACTCAAACTTTACACCCACTAACTTAGCAGCTTGCCTCTGTACTTCACACTAAATTATAGACTCAATTTCTGAACTCTCTGTAGCTCTGCTGTTTTATTACTTTAAAATGCAGTGGTCCCCCCCCCCCCCTTGTGTGTGTGTGTCTCTCTCTCTATCTATCCATCTCTCTCCTTATGTGTTGTTCTCCCCCATGGTCTCTTTCTCTCTCTCTGTCTCTCTTCCTCCCCCTCTGACTCTCATCCCTTATGTAATGAAAGAATCTATAAGCATAATTTGCAGCATTAAAGTAAAAAGTATGTTTTAAACATATTTTAATGGGCATGGATTTCTAGATCTCATAATCAGAGCAAGCATTGTGTTATCTGGCAAGAGTTTGTTACAATCCTTTTAGACTAAAATCAGATGTTTACTAAGTTGACCAGTTTTCCAAGACACCATTTAAAGGGACATGAAACCCATATGAAACCCATATACAAATTTAAATAACTTTCCAATTTACATCTAATATCTAATTTTCTTCATTCTTTTGATGTCCTTTGTTGAAAATCATATCTAAATATGCTCAGTAGCTGCTGATTGGTGGCTGCACATAGATAACTCATGTGATTGGCTCACCCATGTGCATTGCTATTTCTTCAACAAAGGATATCTAAAGAATGAAGGCGTATCCTAGCCACTGCCTCACCAGCCTCTGACGTCACTGCACGTCACTGATATATATATGTACATATGTGTACGTAAATGCATGTATGTATATATGTGTATGTATATATGTGTATGTAGATGTATATATTTATATTTATATATATATATTTATATAAATATATATGTGTCTGTATATATATATATGTGTATGTAGATGTATATATATATATATATATATGTGTGTGTATATGTGTGTATATACTATATATATATGTGTGTGTGTGTGTGTGTGTGTAGACATTCAGCAAGAGATTGAGGAGCACTGAGTTATAAAGCTTCAGCTTTATTTAGTCATTTTCAATAAAACATGGAAATAGGGTATTAAAGAAATATATCCAGAAGGAGTTAGCAAGCTGCTACTAGCTAGTAGCGACACTGTAGTGCTATGTGTTTAATCACATAGTTAAAGTGTTCTGCCAGGCCTGAGCAGAAACTGCTGCTTATCCAATCAGCAGTGCTAGTTGCCCCATTGCAGTGATTAACCACATAGCATTACAGCATCACTAGAGTTAAAATGGCATGCTCGAGTCTAATGGATTCAATCATGTAATTGTAACACTATATATATATAGAGGCCCATTTATCAAGCTCCGTATGGCGCTTGTGGGCCCGTGTTTCTGGCGAGTCTTCAGACTGTTTATAGATGGCTACAAGTTGCAGGTGCCTTTTGAAAGACTATACAAAAAGCTACACAATATTTTATATACTACCAGAATTATTTCATAGTTTTATAGAATATCACTATGATGAAAGGACATTGTGAAGACCAATGTGCAAACAGATTTTTATTTTAATGTATTGTGTACACATACAGGTAGATTACGAGTTGTGCGTTCGTGTTTTAACACTGAAAAAATTGTAATTTCAGCGTTAAAACAGCAATGCAGCCATTACAAGTCTTGTCGGTATAGCTGCACCGCAAGCCTTTTAGCCTGTAACGCAACGTCAGTCCCGCACTCATAAAAAATTTTTTTTTTTCATGGGACCTCCTGCCATTACGAGTTTTGCTGTGAGGTTAAATAGCTTGCGTTACACCCTATTACGACAAGATCCATACCGTCATCTGAGAGCAGTAGTTATGAGTTTTACGCTACAAAACTGTTACATAAAACTCATAACTAAAGTGTTATAAAGTACACTAAACACCCATAAACGACCTATTAACCCCTAAACCGAGGCCCTCCTGCATCACAAATACTATATAAAAGTTATTAACCCCTAATCTGCCGCTCCGGACATCACCATCACTAATAAAATGTATTTACCCCTATTCCGCAGCTCACCGACATTGTCACCACTATAATAAAGTTATTAACCCCCAAACCACCGCCCTCCCATATTGCAAACACTATTTAAATATTATTAACCCCTAATCTGCCGTCCGCCCACATCGCCCCACTATACTAAAGTTATTAACCCCTATTCCGCCGCCACTATAATAAACCTATTAACCCCTAAACCGCAAGTCCCCCACAACAAAATATACTAAATTAAACTATTAACCCCTAAAACAAAAGCCCCCACATCGCAATAAACTAACTTAAACTAGTAACCCTTAAACCCCCTAACTTTATATTAAAATTACAATTTCCCTATCGGAAATTAAATTAAAACTTACCTGTCAAATTAAAAAAACTAAAATTTAAACTAACAATTAAAATAATATAACTATTAAACTAAAATTAAACTAACTACCAATTAAACAAAACTAAAATACATATTAAGAAAATCCTAACACTACTATAAATATTACAAAATATCTAATTACAAAACATAAAAAATACTAAATTACAAAAAATAACAAACAATAAATTACGAAAAATAACAAATGAAATTATTAAAAGTAAAAAAGAATTACACCTAATCTAATAGCCCTATAAAAATAAAAATGCCCACCCAAAATAAAAAAAACCCTAGCCTACAATAAACTACCAATAGCACTTAAAAGGGCCTTTTGTAGGCATTGCCCTAAGTTAAACAGCTCTTTTACCTGTAAAAAACCCCCACAAAGACCCCCAACAGTAAAACCCACCACCCAACCAACCCCCCGAAATAAAAAAACCTAACTCTAAAAAAACCTAAGCTACCCATTGCCCTAAAAAGGGCATGTGTATGGACATTGCCCTTAAAAGAGCATTTAGTTCTTTTGCATTGCCATGAAAAGGGCATTTAGAAGCCCAAACCCTAAACTAAAAAGAAACCCCACCCAAAAAAGTTTAAAAAATCCTAACACTAACCCCCGACAATCCACTTACAGTTCCTGAAGTCCGGACATCCAGGCAGCGAGATCTTCATCCATCCAGGCGGCGTCTTCTATCTTCATCCAGACGGCATCTTCTATCTTCATCCCGGTGGCGTCTTCTATCTTCATCCCAGCTGTGCGGAGCGGGTACATCCCTGATATTGAACAGCCAATAGAATTGCAGAAGCTCTCATCCTATTGGCTGTTTTGAACAGCCAATAGGATTTTAGTAGCTCGCATTCTATTGGCTCATTTGAATTTCAAAAATCAAATCAGCCAATAGGAATGCAAGGGACGCCATTTTGAAATGCCTCCCTTGCATTGAAGATTTAGTATACGGCAGCAACCGTATGAAGAGGATGCTCCGTGCCGGATGTATTCAGGATCGACACGCTCCGTGACGACGGTATGAAGATAGTAGATGCTGCCTAGATGAAAATTGAGCCTCCTTGATGAAGATGGAGCCACTGGGATGAAGATCCTTCAAGTGGGACTTCAGCAACTGTGAGTACCTAATGAGGGGTTAGTGTTAGTTTTTTTTTAAGCTTTTTTGGGTGTTTTTTTTTTTTAGATTAGGGGTTGGGCATTTTTTAAAAGAGCTAAATGCCCTTTTAAGGGCAAGAAAAAGAGCTAAATGCCCTTTTAAGGGCAATACCCATACAAATGCCCTTTTCATGGCAATGGGTAGATTAGGCTTTTTTTAGATAGTTTTTTTTATTTTGTGGATTTGGGGGGGTGGGGGTTTGTAATGTTAGTGGGTCTTTGTATTTTTGTTTCCAAAAAGAGCTGATTTCTTTAGGGCAATGCCCTACAAAAGGCCCTTTTAAGGGCCATTGGTAGTTCATTATAGATTAGGTTTCTTTTATTTTGGGGTGGCTTTTTTAAAATTGGTATTAGAATAGGAATAATTGTTATTATTTTGGATAATTCGTTTGTTATTTTGTGTAAAAAACAAAATTCGTTTTGAGGTGGGTTTTTCTTTTTAGATAGCCATTTTTTATTTTTAATGGGCAGCAAAAGAGCTGAATGCCCTTTTAAGGGCAATGCCCATACAAATGCCCATTTGAGGTAGATTAGGTTTAAGAACTTTATTTTTATTTTGTGGGTTTGGGGGGTGGGGTTTTTATACTGTTAGGAAGTGTTTGATTTTCTTTTTTAGCAAAAGAGCTGTTATCTTTAGGGCAATGCCCTACAAAAGGCCCTTTTAAGGACCCACAAAATATGTATTATTTAGTTAATAATTGTAACTTTAATTTAGCTCTATTTTAATTATGATAAAGTTAGGGGGGGTTAGGGTTAGGGTTACGGTTAGGTTTAGGGGTTAATATAGTTTAATTTAGGTTGTTGCTATGTGGGGGACTGGCGGTTTAGGGGTTAATAGGTTTAGTTAATGGTAGTGATGCGGGAAGCCAGAAGTTTAGGGGTTAATAACTTTATTTAGTGGCGGCGATGTCTGGGAGCAGCGGAATAGGGTTTAATAGATTTATTATAGTGTGTACGATGTTGGGGTGCAGGGGAATAGGGGTTAATAACTTTAGTATAGTGGCGGCGATATCAGGAGCGGCAGATTAGGGGTTAATAGATTTATTTAGATTGCGGCGATATCGGGAGCGGCAGATTAGGGGTTAATAACATTATGTAGGTGTCTGCGATGTCGGGGGTGTTTAGACTTGAGGTTTATGTTAGGGTGTTAGGTTTAAACGCAAAAAAAAAAATCCCCATAGACATCAATGGGGCTGCGTTACGGAGCTTTTCATTCCGCGATCGCAGGTTTTAGTTTTTTCTAACCTGCTCTCCTCATTGATGTCTATGGGGAAAGCGTGCACGAGCACGTCAAAACAGCGCTTGTATTTTGTGCGGTATGGAGCTCATCGCCTGGGGGAATGTATTTAGAATGTTAAGTGCCCTTGCAGGTACTCAAACAATGCTAAAAAATCTGTGGCGCTGAAAAGACAGCTAAACTATACACTATATGGCTTAATAAGTTATCGTCTGAATTTGTATAGATAAGAGGGGTATTAAAATAAAAAATGTAATATTGACAATTCATATTAAATAATACATAATATTAATACATAACAATCTCACACATTAATAATTCATACATGAAAAATTCATACAAATGATAAAATACTGGTAGTAAATATGCAGCTGTTAAAAAAGTAAAAAAAGCCTTAAAACATAAATGCATAATGGCTAAAACAAATATATAGAGATAAAAAACAAATGACCATAAAATCAAATGACCCTAAAATCAGTGTAGTATACAAATAAATGAAAGGGTCCGATTCTTAATCAGTGATTAAAAGTCAATTTTGATTAAATTCTCCAGCATTGCTCATCAATCACCGGAGGGTATCAAGCAGCTCCCTTGCAAACGGTCTTCGCTGTTCTCTCGTTTCTTACAGCCGGGCCGTGTTTGGTATAGGTGGATCTTTAGATCTCCGGATGTTAGTTAGCACAAAGTCCCGCCGGTTACTTTGTTACCGCCAAAGGTTCTAGCAATCCTTTATCGCTGACAGCAATATCGCCGGTTGGCGTTTCTAAGTGAGTCAGCGTCAGACTGCATATTTCTGTCAAGTACGGATCCTCAAAAGGACCAGAATAAAGAGCAACGCGTTTCGTCTAGCATGCCTTTGTCAAGCTCTCCTTGCATTACTACAGTGGTGCCTTTTATAGCCGGTGTGATGTTGTAAAATAATTGATTATAATTGGTTACTGCAATCTTAGTATAATAGCAACTTAATTGGTTATTGCAGTCTCAATATTTTGGCAACTTATTTGTTTGTACAATGTATTATGTTTTGATAGTATATATCATAATGAATTATTTTTATTCTTAATTTTAATTAGTGGCTGCATTATTTTAAAGAGATATTTTATAATAAAAAGCACCTGTTGTACTATGCTCACAGTCTGTTTACCGAAAATGAGGAAATATACGATCATATTACAATATATGATTTTGTGAGAAAAAAAGAGGGGTAAATAAATAAAGATATCAACCATATATGTTACAATAAAGTGAAAATTAAAAATTGAAAACAAAAATGAAATTGTGAATGAAAATGAAAAAATAATAAAAAGATAATGATAATGGATATTGATTTCTAATTATGAAAAGGGTTATTTTTTGGTTCATATCAGGATTAGTTGATTATATTCTTTATAAGGGGTATGTCATGGTATGATTCATTACAGAGTTATTGGGAGTTGCAGAATTTCATTTGGCAGAACTTTATGTTACTGTCATGCTCGGCTGAGCAGGTTCAGGGGTATGGAGCATGTCCAAGGTGATGGCTGAGTTAAGCTGAGCGGATGTGAAGAGGTGAGTAGGACTCAGTATACCAGAATGGAAACACAGAACAAAGAAGGGCTTTTCTTAAAGTAAATTTACTAAGGTAATGCAAGGAAAACAAGAGGTAAAGCACATCAAGGTTATATTCCAAAACTGATAATAAACAAATGAAAGTCTTTGTAAAAGAACAGTTCAAGCAGAAGTCCTTCAACAGACACAGACGACCCTTATGAGTACTTGATATTAGGATCAAAGTGGGCATACACGGGTATTAGAGCCAGGGTACTTGGTATCATATGCCAGTATCTCAGTAAGGCAACTTGGTTTCAGGAACGGGCCGAGCATACGCCAGTATCTCGGTAAGGCAACTTGGGTTCAGGAACGGGCCGAGCATATACCAGTATCTCGGTAAGGCAACTTGGTTTCAGGAACGGGCCGAGCATACACCAGTATCTCGGTAAGGCAACTTGGGTTCAGGAACAGGCCGAGCATATGCCAGTATCTCGGTAAGGCAACTTAGTTTCAGGAAGACAAATGTCACAGTAAAGTTGCTTAGACTCAGCAAGCAGATAAACATACAGTTCTTGCAGCAGTGAAGTTTAGTACCAACAGCCAAGGAAGTATACAGGTACTCACAGCAGATGTACTTGGCTTCAGGATAAACAGATGTCACAGTATAGTTGCTTAGACTCAGCAAGCAGATTAACATACAGTTCTTACAGCAGTGGAGTTTAGTACCAACAGCCAAGGAAGTATACAGGTACTCACAGCAGAGGTACTTGGCTTCAGGATAAACAGATGTCATAGTATAGTTGCTTAGACTCAGCAAGCAGATTAACATACAGTTCTTACAGCAGTGGAGTTTAGTACCAACAGCCAAGGAAGTATACAGGTACTCACAGCAGAGGTACTTGGCTTCAGGATAAACAGATGTCACAGTATAGTTGCTTAGATTTAGCAGCCAGTTAAGCTTACAGTTCTCACAGCATGGTGATAGACACAGTAGCCAAGTAAGCATACAGGATACAAAAGAATTGTCAGAATACAAGCAAGGGTCAGTAGCCAGGAAAGCAGTCCAATCTTTCATAAAGCAAAAAGGGGAATCCAGAAGAATGGTCAATCAGCAAGCCGAGTTCAGATGCCAGGGATCCAACAACAAAACAGGAATTCAGGAAACAGAACAGAGGCAAAAACAAAGGAAATCAATCACAATGTCAAGACACCAAGGCCTACATTTGGAGTTTGGCGGTAGCCGTGAAAACCAAACGCTGGTTTTAGGCTACCGCCGGTATTTGGAGTCAGTCAAAAAAGGGTCTAACGCTCACTTTTCAGCCACGACTTTTCCATACCGCAGATCCCCTTACGTCAATTGCGTATCCTATCTTTTCAATGGGATCTTTCTAACTCCGGTATTTAGAGTCGTGGCTGAAGTGAGCGTTAGAAATCTAATGACAAAACTCCAGCCGCAGAAAAAAGTCAGTAGTTAAGAGCTTTCTGGGCTAACGCCGGTTCATAAAGCTCTTAACTACTGTGCTCTAAAGTACACTAACACCCTAAACCGAGGTCCCCCCACATCGCCGCCACTCGATTCAATTTTTTTAACCCCTAATCTGCCGACCGCCACCTACGTTATACTTATGTACCCCTAATCTGCTGCCCCTAACACCGCCGACCCCTATATTATATTTATTAACCCTTAACATGCCCCCCACAACGTCGCCGCCAGCTACCTACAATAATTAACCCCTAATCTGCCGACCGCAAAGCGCCGCCACCTACATTATAGCTATGTACCCCTAATCTGCTGCCCCTAACACCGCCGACCCCTATATTATATTTATTAACCCCTAATCTGCCCCCCTCAACGTCGCCTCCACCTGCCTACACTTATTAACCCCTAATCTGCCGACCGGACCGCATCGCTATTATAATAAAGTTATTAACCCCTAATCCGCCTCACTAACCCTATAATAAATAGTATTAACCCCTAATCTGCCCTCCCTAACATCGCCGACACCTAACTTCAAACATTAACCCCTAATCTGCCGACTGCAGCTCACCGCTATTCTAATAAATGTATTAACCCCTACAGCTAAGTGTAACCCTAACACTAACACCCCCCTAAATTAAATATAATTTAAATCTAACGAAATTAATTAACTCTTATTAAATAAATTATTCCTATTTAAATCTAAATACTTACCTGTAAAATAAATCCTAATATAGCTACAATATAAATTATAATTATATTATAGCTATTTTAGGATTAATATTTATTTTACAGGTAACTTTGTATTTATTTTAACCAGGTACAATAGCTATTAAATAGTTAAGAACTATTTAATAGCTACCTAGTTAAAATAATTACAAAATTACCTGTAAAATAAATTCTAACCTAAGTTACAATTAAACCTAACACTACACTATCAATAAATAAATTAAATAAAATACCTACAATTACCTACAATTAAACCTAACACTACACTATCAATAAATTAATTAAATAAATTACCTACAAATAACTACAATGAAATAAACTAACTAAAGTACAAAAAATAAAAAAGAACTAAGTTACAAAAAATAAAAAAATATTTACAAACATAAGAAAAATATTACAACAATTTTAAACTAATTACACCTACTCTAAGCCCCCTAATAAAATAACAAATCCCCCCAAAATAAAAAATGCCCTACCCTATTCTAAATTACCAAAGTTCAAAGCTCTTTTACCTTACCAGCCCTGAACAGGGCCCTTTGCGGGGCATGCCCCAAGAAATTCAGCTCTTTTTCCTGTAAAAAAACACATACAATACCCCCCCCCAACATTACAACCCACCACCCACATACCCCTAATCTAACCCAAACCCCCCTTAAATAAACCTAACACTAAGCCCCTGAAGATCTTCCTACCTTGTCTTCACCTCCAAAGTCTTCATCCTATCCGGGAAGAAGAGTAGATCCGGACCGGCAACCATCTTCTTCCAAGCGGCATCTTCTATCTTCATCCGATGAGGACCGGCTCCATCTTGAAGACCTCCACCGCGGACCCATCTTCTTCCGACGACGACTTCCTGACGAATGACGGTTCCTTTAAGGGACGTCATCCAAGATGGCGTCCCTCGAATTCCGATTGGCTGATAGGATTCTATCAGCTAATCGGAATTAAGGTAGGAAAATTCTGATTGGCTGATGGAATCAGCCAATCAGAATCAAGTTCAATCCGATTGGCTGATCCGATCAGCCAATCAGATTGAGCTCGCATTCTATTGGCTGATCGGAACAGCCAATAGAATGCGAGCTCAATCTGATTGGCTGATTGAATCAGCCAATCGGATTGAACTTGATTCTGATTGGCGGATTAAATCTAATTTCCGATTGGCTGATAGAATCCTATCAGCCAATCGGAATTCGAGGGACGCCATCTTGGATGACGTCCCTTAAAGGAACCGTCATTCATCGGGAAGTCGTCGTCGGAAGAAGATGGGTCCGCGGTGGAGGTCTTCAAGATGGAGCCGGTCCTCATCGGATGAAGATAGAAGATGCCGCTTGGAAGAAGATGGTTGCCGGTCCGGATCTACTCTTCTTCCCGGATAGGATGAAGACTTTGGAGCCTCTTCTGGACTTCTTCAGCCGTCGGATGATGGATGTCTAGCCCCCGCTTGGGCTTAGATGAAGATATCGGAGCCAGGACAGATCGGTGTGATACCCGGTGAAGTGAAGACAAGGTAGGAAGATCTTCAGGGGCTTAGTGTTAGGTTTATTTAAGGGGGGTTCGGGTTAGATTAGGGGTATGTGGGTGGTGGGTTGTAATGTGGGGGGGGGGTATTGTATGTGTTTTTTTACAGGAAAAGGAGCTGAATTTCTTGGGGCATGCCCCGCAAAGGGCCCTGTTCAGGGCTGGTAAGGTAAAAGAGCTTTGAACTTTGGTAATTTAGAATAGGGTAGGGCATTTTTTATTTTTGGGGGCTTTGTTATTTTATTAGGGGGCTTAGAGTAGGTGTAATTAGTTTAAAATTGTTGTAATATTTTTCTTATGTTTGTAAATATTTTTTTATTTTTTGTAACTTAGTTCTTTTTTATTTTTTGTTCTTTAGTTAGTTTATTTCATTGTAGTTATTTGTAGGTATTGTATTTAATTAATTTATTGATAGTGTAGTGTTAGGTTTAATTGTAGGTAATTGTAGGTATTTTATTTAATTTATTTATTGATAGTGTAGTGTTAGGTTTAATTGTAACTTAGGTTAGGATTTATTTTAAAGGTAATTTTGTAATTATTTTAACTAGGTAGCTATTAAATAGTTCTTAACTATTTAATAGCTATTGTACCTGGTTAAAATAAATACAAAGTTACCTGTAAAATAAATATTAATCCTAAAATAGCTATAATATAATTATAATTTATATTGTAGCTATATTAGGATTTATTTTACAGGTAAGTATTTAGCTTTAAATAGGAATAATTTATTTAATAAGAGTTAATTAATTTCGTTAGATTTAAATTATATTTAATTTAGGGGGGTGTTAGTGTTAGGGTTACACTTAGTTTTAGGGGTTAATACATTTATTAGAATAGCGGTGAGCTGCAGTCGGCAGATTAGGGGTTAATGTTTGAAGTTAGGTGTCGGCAATGTTAGGGAGGGCAGATTAGGGGATAATACTATTTATTATAGGGTTAGTGAGGCGGATTAGGGGTTAATAACTTTATTATAATAGCGATGCGGTCCGGTCGGCAGATTAGGGTTTAATAAGTGTAGGCAGGTGGAGGCGACGTTGTGGGCGGCAGATTAGGGGTTAATAAATATAATATAGGGGTCGGCGGTGTTAGGGACAGCAGATTAGGGGTACATATCGATAATGTAAGTAGCGGCGGTTTACGGAGCGGCAGATTAGGGGTTAATAATAATATGCAGGTGTCAGCGATAGCGGGGGTGGCAGATTAGGGGTTAATAAGTGTAAGGTTAGGGGTGTTTAGACTCGGGGTACATGTTAGAGTGTTAGGTGCAGACGTAGGAAGTGTTTCCCCATAGCAAACAATGGGGCTGCATTAGGAGCTGAACGCAGCTTTTTTGCAGGTGTTAGGTTTTTTTTCAGCTCAAACAGCCCCATTGTTTCCTATGGGGGAATCGTGCATGAGCACGTTTTTGAGGCTGGCCGCGTCCGTAAGCACCGCTGGTATCGAGAGTTGCAGTGGCGTTAAATATGCTCTACGCTCCTTTTTTGGAGCCTAACGCAGCCATTCGGTGGACTCTCAATACCAGAGTTATTTTAAAGGTGCGGCCAGAAAAAAGCCAGCGTTAGATACGCCAGTCGTTACCGACAAAACTCTAAATCTAGCCACAAATGATTAGTAAAGCAGCCCTTTATAGCAGAGCTGATTAGAAAACTACCTGCAGCTGGCAAGCAGGTGGAGCCAGAGAGTAATCCACTGCAGGTAACAGGTCTCCAAAAAGCTGCAAACATAAACAGATACATAAAAGAGAAACAGGCTGGTAACCAAGAGTCCCAGGTTCAAATCCAGGCACGGCCGTGACACTTACAGAAAATTTCATATGCCAAACCTACATCTAATGGACAAATCATAAGACATGATATGATTACGGTATAGTTCATGTTAAATACATTTTTCCATTTTCTTTTGTTTTGTTTTAATTATTTTGAAACAGCTTTCAAACGTCACCCCCACACACAGTGGGCACACTTGTCCACCAGTTCGAACAAAACAAGTTTGACAATGTGCACACCATAGCGGATAGTGACAGACAAAAGATATAACTTAGTGATTACTAGTGTTTTTTATGGAGGGGTATAAATTAATAGGGGTAATGTTTGGTGTTAATTTTATTTTGTTTGTAATCTATGAATAGACGGTATGTACGTACAGTATATAGGACTTAGTAAAAGAACATATAGAAATATATATATATACATATGTATACAATATGTTGTTCTATAAACAAATTCTATGGAATATTATATTATTATTATTAGAATTATAAATTTCAATTTAATGGAATGTTTAATATTACAAAATAATTTTTTAACAGAATATAAAACATAATTTATGCTTACCTGATAAATGTATTTCTCTTGTAGTGTATCCAGTCCACGGATCATCCATTACTTGTGGGATATTCTCCTTCCCAACAGGAAGTTGCAAGAGGATCACCCACAGCAGAGCTGTTATACAGGGAGTACAGAATTATTAGGCAAATGAGTATTTTGACCACATCATCCTCTTTATGCATGTTGTCTTACTCCAAGCTGTATAGGCTCGAAAGCCTACTACCAATTAAGCATATTAGGTGATGTGCATATCTGTAATGAGAAGGGGTGTGGTCTAATGACATCAACACCCTATATCAGGTGTGCATAATTATTAGGCAACTTCCTTTCCTTTGGCAAAATGGGTCAAAAGAAGGACTTGACAGGCTCAGAAAAGTCAAAAATAGTGAGATATCTTGCAGAGGGATGCAGCACTCTTAAAATTGCAAAGCTTCTGAAGCGTGATCATCGAACAATCAAGCGTTTCATTCAAAATAGTCAACAGGGTCGCAAGAAGCGTGTGGAAAAACCAAGGCGCAAAATAACTGCCCATGAACTGAGAAAAGTCAAGCGTGCAGCTGCCAAGATGCCACTTGCCACCAGTTTGGCCATATTTCAGAGCTGCAACATCACTGGAGTGCCCAAAAGTACAAGGTGTGCAATACTCAGAGACATGGCCAAGGTAAGAAAGGCTGAAAGACGACCACCACTGAACAAGACACACAAGCTGAAACGTCAAGACTGGGCCAAGAAATATCTCAAGACTGATTTTTCTAAGGTTTTATGGACTGATGAAATGAGAGTGAGTCTTGATGGGCCAGATGGATGGGCCCGTGGCAAAGGGCAGAGAGCTCCAGTCCGACTCAGACGCCAGCAAGGTGGAGGTGGAGTACTGGTTTGGGCTGGTATCATCAAAGATGAGCTTGTGGGGCCTTTTCGGGTTGAGGATGGAGTCAAGCTCAACTCCCAGTCCTACTGCCAGTTTCTGGAAGACACCTTCTTCAAGCAGTGGTACAGGAAGAAGTCTGCATCCTTCAAGAAAAACATGATTTTCATGCAGGACAATGCTCCATCACACGCGTCCAAGTACTCCACAGCGTGGCTGGCAAGAAAGGGTATAAAAGAAGAAAATCTAATGACATGGCCTCCTTGTTCACCTGATCTGAACCCCATTGAGAACCTGTGGTCCATCATCAAATGTGAGATTTACAAGGAGGGAAAACAGTACACCTCTCTGAACAGTGTCTGGGAGGCTGTGGTTGCTGCTGCACGCAATGTTGATGGTGAACAGATCAAAACACTGACAGAATCCATGGATGGCAGGCTTTTGAGTGTCCTTGCAAAGAAAGGTGGCTATATTGGTCACTGATTTGTTTTTGTTTTGTTTTTGAATGTCAGAAATGTATATTTGTGAATGTTGAGATGTTATATTGGTTTCACTGGTAAAAATAAATAATTGAAATGGGTATATATTTGTTTTTTGTTAAGTTGCCTAATAATTATGCACAGTAATAGTCACCTACACACACAGATATCCCCCTAAAATAGCTATAACTAAAAACAAACTAAAAACTACTTCCAAAACTATTCAGCTTTGATATTAATGAGTTTTTTGGGTTCATTGAGAACATGGTTGTTGTTCAATAATAAAATTAATCCTCAAAAATACAACTTGCCTAATAATTCTGCACTCCCTGTATAGCTCCTCCCCTAACTGCCATATCCAGTCATTCGACCGAAACTAGCCAAGAAAGGAGAAACCATAGGGTGCAGTGGTGACTGTAGTTTAATTAAAATTTAGACCTTCCTTAAAAGGACAGTGGACTGGATACACTACAAGAGAAATAAATTTATCAGGTAAGCATAAATTATGTTTTCTCTTGTTAAGTGTATCCAGTACACGTATCATCCATTACTTGTGGGATACCAATACCAAAGCTAAAGTACACGGATGATGGGAGGGACAAGGCAGGTACTTAAACGGAAGGGACCACTGCCTGTAGAACCTTTCTCCCAAAAATAGCCTCCAAAGAAGCAAAAGTATCAAATTTGTAAAATTTTGAAAAGGTATGAAGCGAAGACCAAGTCGCCGCTTTGCAAATCTGTTCAACAGAAGCCTCATTTTTAAAGGCCCAGGTAGAAACCACAGCTCTAGTAGAATGAGCTGTAATTCTTTCAGGGGGCTGCTGTCCAGCAGTCTCGTAGGCTAAGCGTATTATGCTCCGAAGCCAAAAAGAAAGAGAGGTTGCCGAAGCCTTTTGACCTCTCCTCGGTCCAGAGTAAATGACAAACAAGGAAGATGTTTGACGAAACTCCTTAGTCGCTTGTAAGTAAAACTTTAAAGCACGGACTACGTCTAGATTATGTAACAGACGTTCCTTCTTTGAAGAAGGATTAGGACACAATGATGGAACAACAATCTCTTGATTGATATTCTTGTTAGAAACTACCTTAGGTAAAAACCCAGGTTTTGTACGCAGAACTACTTTATCTGTATGGAAAATCAGATAAGGAGAATCACATTGTAAGGCCGATAACTCAGAGACTCTACGAGCCGAGGAAATAGCCATCAAAAACAGAACTTTCCAAGATAAAAGTTTGATATCAATGGAATGAAGGGGTTCAAACGGAACTCCTTGAAGAACTTTAAGAACCAAGTTTAAGCTCCATGCGGGAGCAACAGGTTTAAACACAGGCTTAATTCTAACCAAAGCCTGACAAAATGCCTGAATGCCTGGAACATCTGCCAGACGCTTGTGCAAAAGAATAGACAGAGCAGAAATCAGTCCCTTTAAAGAACTAGCTGATAGTCCTTTTTCCAAACCCTCTTGGAGAAAAGACAATATCCTAGGAATCCTAACCTTACCCCATGAGTAATTCTTGGATTCACACCAATAAAGATATTTGCGCCATATCTTATGGTATATTTTCCTGGTGACAGGCTTTCATGCCTGTATTAAGGTATCAAGCGTTCAATCTCCAGGCAGTCAGCCTCAGAGAAATTAGATTTGGATGATTGAAAGGACCTTGTATTAGAAGGTCCTGTCTCCAAGGCAGAGTCCAAGATGGAAAGGATGACATGTCCACTAGGTCTGCATACCAGGTCCTGTGTGGCCACGCAGGCGCTATCAAGATCACTGATGCTCTCTCCTGTTTGATTCTGGCAATCAGTCGAGGGAGCAGAGGAAACGGTGGAAACACATAAGCCAGGTTGAAGAACCAAGGCGCTGCTAGAGCATCTATCAGCGTCGCTTCTGGGTCCCTGGACCTGGATCCGTAACAAGGAAGCTTGGCATTCTGGCGAGATGCCATGAGATCCAGTTCTGGTTTGCCCCAATGATGAACCAATTGAGCAAACACCTCCGGATGGAGTTCCCACTCCCCCGGATGAAAAGTCTGACGACTTAGAAAATCCGCCTCCCAGTTCTCTACACCTGGGATATGGATCGCTGATAGGTGGCAGGAGTGAGTCTCGGCCCAGCGAATTATCTTGGATACTTCTAACATCGCTAGGGAGCTTCTGGTCCCCCCTTGATGATTGATGTAAGCCACAGTCGTGATGTTGTCCGACTGAAATCTGATGAACCTCAGTGTTGCTAACTGAGGCCAAGCTAGAAGAGCATTGAATATTGCTCTTAACTCCAGAATATTTATTGGGAGGAGTTTCTCCTCCTGAGTCCACGATCCCTGAGCCTTCAGGGAATTCCAGACTGCACCCCAACCTAGAAGGCTGGCATCTGTTGTTACAACTGTCCAATCTGGCCTGTGAAAGGTCATACCCTTGGACAGATTGACCCGAGATAGCCACCAGAGAAGAGAATCTCTGGTCTTTTGATCCAGATTTAGTAGAGGGGACAAATCTGTGTAATCCCCATTCCACTGACTTAGTATGCATAATTGCAGCGGTCTGAGATGTAGGCGCGCAAATGGCACTATGTCCATCGCCGCTACCATTAAGCCGATCACTTCCATGCACTGAGCCACTGACGGGCGCGGAATGGAATGAAGAACACGGCAGGAATTTAGAAGCTTTGATAACCTGGACTCCGTCAGGTAAATTTTCATTTCTACAGAATCTATCAGAGTTCCTAGGAAGGACACTCTTGTGAGGGGTGATAGAGAACTCTTTTTCCTCGTTCACTTTCCACCCATGCGACCTCAGAAATGCCAGTACTATGTGCGTATGAGATTTGGCAATTTGGAAATTTGACGCCTGTATCAGGATGTCGTCTAGATAAGGGGCCACTGATATGCCCCGTGGTCTTAGGACCGCCAGAAGGGACCCCAGAACCTTTGAAAAAATTCTTGGGGCTGTAGCTAACCCGAAGGGAAGAGCCACAAACTGGTAATGCCTGTCTAGAAAGGCAAACCTTAGGAACCGATGATGGTCTTTGTGAATCGGTATGTGAAGGTAAGCATCCTTCAAATCCACTGTGGTCATGAACTGACCCTCCTGGATCATAGGTAGGATGGTCCGAATAGTTTCCATTTTGAACGATGGAACTCTGAGGAACTTGTTTAAGATCTTTAGATCCAAAATTGGTCTGAAGGTTCCCTCTTTTTTGGGAACCACAAACAGATTTTAATAAAATTCCTGTCCCTGTTCCGTCTGTGGAACTGTATGGATCACTCCCATTACTAGGAGGTCTTGCACACAGCGTAAGAATGCCTCTTTCTTTATCTGGTTTACAGATAATCTCGAAAGGTGAAATCTCCCTTGTGGGGGGGAAGCTTTGAAGTCCAGAAGATATCCCTAAGATATGATCTCCAATGCCCAGGGATCCTGAACATCTCTTGCCCACGCCTGGGCGAAGAGAGAAAGTCTGCCCCCTACTAGATCCGTTACCGGATAGGGGGCCGTTCCTTCATGCTGTTTTAGAGGCAGCAGCAGGCTTTCTGGCCTGCTTGCCTTTGTTCCAAGCCTGGTTAGATTTCCAGGCCGGCTTGGATTGAGCAAAAGTTCCCTCTTGTTTTGAAGCAGAGGAAGTTGATGCTGCACTTGCCTTGTAGTTTTGAAAGGCACGAAAATTAGACTGTTTGGCCCTTGATTTGGCCCTGTCCTGAGGAAGGGTGTGACCCTTTCCTCCAGTAATGTCAGCAATAATTTCCTACAAACCAGGCCCGAATAGGGTCTGCCCCTTGAAAGGAATGTTAAGTAATTTAGACTTTGAAGTCACGTCAGCTGACCAGGATTTAAGCCATAGCGCCCTACGCGCCTGGATGGTGAATCCAGAATTCTTAGCCGTTAGTTTAGTCAAATGAACAATGGCATCAGAAACAAAAGAATTAGCTAGCTTAAGTGTTCTAATCTTGTCAAGTATTTCAGTCAATGGAGTAGCTGTCTGAAAGATAAAACAGTATATGATAGTGATTGCCTATTCAGTCGGGCAGAACTATGCTCACCTTAAAAAACTATCCCAACGGTTTTGTGTACAATAGGTCAAAAAAATAGGTGGCGCAAGTGAATGCTGTTCTGACTAATAATGGTGTAAAATGTATTTCAGATTCCTTGTGTGTCTGATAATGTTCTCACCTTACATAGGCTGTATTGAAATTTCAAGTGTAAATGGTGTCTCTCCAGGACAATAAAGCTTCTAGATTCAAATTCTATAGTATAAATATATATATATTTATTGAATAAAAGATTCTTATTTATTAAATGAACGATTCTTATATATGAGATCAAAATAATGATGATCTATTCACAAGTGATAATCAGTTGACAATTTAAAACATTTGGTAAAATATAAAATATGATAGTACAATATTAAAAACACCGGTGTTCTTCATAAACAAAAAACTATAAAAACTCAAATTGAGATAATATAAGCAAGCAGGTGTACTCAGAAGATAAAACCAAAAAATAAAAAATAAACAGAGGAGACTCATGTACCTCTAAGCGTATGACTAGCAAAAAACATATATAAATGCATATATGAATATATGAACCATATGTCTGGTATCCGTTAAACTAGCGTATATATATACTTCACAGATGTATAAGGGTTAAGCAAATATTGTACAGTTCCTTATTGCTTAATGTTCTGGCAAAACATGGGGTGGTTATCCTTCCGTCAAAAATATATTTGAGCCAATGTATATTGAAACAAGTGTGGCAAAATGTAGCCAGTAATATGTAGCTGCAGTGTTATTTCTTAGATTTCAGCGTCTCTGTTTTTTAATCAGAGGTAGGTTTACATACGGTTTTCAGCTTGGTGTAGCGATTCCTTCCTTAAAAACAGTGCACTGTTGACGTCTTCCCTCTGCTGTGCAGAAAAAGCCGGTGGAGTACTAAGTCCCTTAGCCTCCGTTTACCAGCTGTGTTGGTAGTTGTTTCCTTAGATTCGTTGTTTACCCAGTAATGGGCCTTGATGGTATTCTTATGAGCTCCGGTCACAACTTGCTTCTTTCTTTGTGAGTGTATAACCCAGACTCGGTCTTTATTTTCACCGTTCTCCTTGCTGTTATCACAGCTGACAAAGTTCTCCTCTGGAGCTGAGTTGTTTTGGCTCACTTCTTAATTTCAAGTGATCAGGTTTCTACGAGTTTCGGCGTTCTGCCTTTCTCAAGATACCTGATTGAACCACCTGTAGCCTTTTTATCTGGATCTCCCATGTTCCATCTCTTCAGCTTAACCCTTAATGTTTCTGTTTCTTGTGGATTCGTTTAGAGTTTTACTGTAATCTTAGTTCTTCCACTGTCCTTTGTGAAAGGTTTTCTTAAAATAATTATATTTTTTATTTAAATCCTCAGGTTCATTTTCTCCATATTAGACATCACATAAACAGTAATATTTGGTTCATATATTTCGAGTTCATATTTACAGATATTCTACATTCTTTTTTATATGCCTAATTCAACTTGATATATGGAAACTTACTATAAAAATATGTTATTATAATATTATAGTAATAATAGTATATATATATATTCCAGAAAATTAATACAATTAATTTATAAAGTTTGTGTGAATATGTAAATGTTCAATTAGCTATTTTTTGTGATTCTAAATCAGATATTAATTCTATATAGAGTATACTTATACAGTCCTGTATTCTTGTTATACTTGTGTAGTGGGGTATTTCATCATCTCATATATAGGTGTTATTTATACATAAGTGTTGTTTATCCAGGTTGTAGAAAAGATACTGGAAGTGCTTATGATACACAAATCTTTAATAGTTAGAGATATTTGTATCTAGAAACATATATTGTTTTATTAACATCCGTGGTCACCTATAATCAATGACTCTTGTTTTTATATTCCTGCCATATGTTGTCACCTCATTTCCTACTATATTCTTTACCTCGATATAAGTTATGTGTGTGTTTGTATCTTACTAATGGAGAGTTGTATTCATATAGCGTATTACTTTATATACAAGGAAGTATTGATTGTATTATAAGTCTATATTATAGAATTAAGGTCTAGTTCACTATTTAATCCCTTAGGGAATAAGGTCCCCATTCTAAAGATAATTTCAGCTTCTTTATGGAGTAACTTTCTCTCCATGTTCCCTCCTCTATTGTCTTCTCTTACTAGTTTAATGCCCCAATATTTTAGTTCTTTTGGATTGCTATTATGATGTTCCTTAAAGTGTACATACAGTCTTGTATTTTCTTTGCCCTGCTCTATGCACCAAATGTGTTCTCTAATTCGCTCTCTGAGACTTCTGCTCGTTTGTCCCAGGTATTGTAATTTGCACGAACACTGTAATATGTATATGACATTGTTGTCTGTGCATCTTATTATGTCATTTATTTTAAAATTCATGTTGTTACTTGTTGAAATTATTTGATTCGTTTTATGGCTAAATTGGCAAGACTTACAATCATAACAGGGAAAAAAACCTGTTAGTCGCTCCCCTTTTAGATTCACTATGTTGTTGGTAGTTTTACATTTATATTCACTTGGTGAAAGTATGTTCTTAAGGTTTGTTGCTTTTCTATATATTATATCTGGTGTTGGTTTAAGTTGTTTTCCAATAACTGGGTCACTCGGCCAAATGCCAGTGTTTCTTAATGATATTTTGTACTTGTTTATATTGTGCTGAATATGTTGTTATAAAGGGTATTTTTAACATGTTGAAGTCAGTCTCTTCGGTTTGATTTAGTTTTTTATCTTCTAGTAGTGTTTCTCTCTTTATTTCTCTAACTATGTTTTTTGTATTAATGATTTGTATTTCATTATATCCTTTTTCTACAAACCTGTCCTGTATAGTCAGTGCTTGTCTGTCAAAGTCTGCTATGTCGCTACAGTTACGTCTAATACATGAAAACTGTCCTTTCGGTATGTTTTTTTTCCACTTTATGTGGTGACTACTGTTACGTTCAATATAGTTGTTAGCATCGATTTTTTAAAAAAATGTAGTGGTGTTGATTTTATTGTCAGTGATAGATACCTCAATGTCTAGAAAGCTGATGTGTTCCTTACTGCATTCATGGCTAAATAAAAGTCCCAAGTTATTACTGTTAAGATCTTCCATGAATAGTAAAAATAGTTCCTGGTCCCCCTCCCAGATGATAAAGACGTCATCTATAAAACGTTTAAAGAGCATGAGATTCGCACCCCAAGGAGTAGAGTTTATAAAATTCTCCTCAAATTTTCCCACAAATAAATTCGCGTAGCTGGGTGCGAATCTCGTGCCCATTGCAGTGCCTCTGTGGTATTCTGAGCTTTGTATTTCAGTAAACAAGTATTTGCACATTGGTTATAAAGGTTAGCTCTAAAATTAGAGCTTGTTGCTCTTTTTTGTAGTAATCAGAAAACAACTTCTATGTAGCCTGATTAAACAATATGAGACATTTAATATATGATGAATTTATATATTAACTACTGACTTAAGTGTTAATAAATATAAGGATTTATTAATATAATATATATCTTATGTTCGAGATATATATATATATAACCGGAGGCCACAGATGAAAAAGAAATACTGACAAGCTCAGAATCTGAATTGGTAGAAACAATTGATCCTTTTTACTTCACGCAATCACACACAGCCTAAAATATTTACAAGTTCAGACATTCCACAGACATACAATGTTTGTTCATATTGGATGTTGCAGGTAATAAGATATGCCCAATAATTCAGTATGGTAACAAAAAACAAGCAGATAAGAAGTTTAAAGGCTTTAGCATTGTTCGTGTACGTTACCACCTTGAGGACCGTGATATTTCTGTTACCGCATTGGAAGATCCGTGTTTGGGACAGGCAGCGTGTGTGAATGCGGCTTACTTCCGGGTAGCGGTGAAAAAGTAGATCCGGCCGTTGAATGATCCAAAGTCGGTAATGACAAAGTAACGATTTGATCGTAAGAGATTCAAGACGCAGCAAGAGTAAACAAAGTAAACCACCTTGCACAGGATACAAACAATAGGAGACCTGAGATAAGGAAAGCTACAACAGAGTAGCTAAGACTTCAATAATCAGGCAGTAAATGAGTGTTACAGGTAGTCCTTATATAGGGTGGAGACCAAATAGGAGGGGTTAGAGTTAAAGGTATACCACATCTCCCCCCCTTCAAGGAAGCACCCCAGGGGTTTCCAAACTAGGTTTCTCAGGATAGCGGCGATGAAAATTTCGTAGAAGACGGGGAGTGCGAAGATCAGAATGAAGCTGCCAAGAGTTATCCTCCGAACCATAACCTTTCCATTTCACAAGATACTCTAACCTCTTCCTATGGATCCTAGAATCCAACACAGCTTCAACTTCATACTCCTCTCGATCATCAACGAGTATTGGAGGTGGTCGAGACAAGGAGAGAGACTGAGGTGAAGGAAGATATGGTTTTAACAGAGAGACATGAAAAGAGGGGTGAATCTTAAAATCCTGGGGAAGCTCTAACCTCACAGCATTGAGGTTGATTATTTTAGAAATCTTAAAAGGACCCAAATATTGATTTGCTAACTTTTTGCTAGGAACTGACAGTTTGAGATTCTTTGTCGAGAGTAGTACTAAATCTCCAATCTGATAAGCCGGGCTAGCAGTGTGATGGGTATCATATAACCTTTTTTGATAATCTTTAGCTTCCGAAAGATGTTTTTTCAGGATGTTAAGTCTTTCTTGTAGGGTAGTTGCGAAATCCAATGCTGAGGGAGAGTTCACTTGTTGAGAGGACAATGAAATGGTAGTAGGATGATATCCATAAGTAACGAAGAATGGGGATAGTTTAGTTGATGTAGAAGTAGTATTGTTATAACAGAATTCAGCCAAAGGTAAATAGGATGACCAGTCATCCTGCAGATGAGATATATAACAACGAAGATATTGCTCAAGGGTTTGGTTGAGTCGTTCTGTAAGGCCATTTGTCTGAGGGTGAAAAGCAGTCGAGTATCTAGAATCAATTTTGATTAACTTACATAGGGATCTCCAAAAATTAGAGGTAAACTGTGTACCACGATCAGTTATAATAACTTTGGGCAGTCCATGTAAGCGAACTATGTTGTCTAGGAAAACGTGAGCTGTAGTGAAAGCTGTAGGGAGACCTTTTAGGGGAATGTAATGAGCCAGTCTTGTTAAATGATCAATGACAACTAAAATAGTATTGTAATGGTGGGATTCAGGTAACTCGACAATAAAGTCCATTGATATGGTACTCCAGGGTTTGTCAGGAATAGGCAGAGGAGATAAAAGACCTGATGGTCTTTTGTGTGTTAACTTGTTTCTGGCACAGGTATCACAATGTTTTACATAGTTTGTAATATAGGTATCCATGAGTGGCCACCAATAATTTCTCCTGGTTAGGTCTATAGTTTTAGAAATACCTGGATGACCTGCTAGTGTCCCGTCATGGGTTTGTTTAAGAATAGAAGATCTAATTTGTTTGGGGATATATAGTTTAGAATTATGATAAAAAAGACCAGTATTGGAATCTTTTTGACAGTCTATTCCATGTGGTGGTTCATGTTTTAATTCTTTTAATATCTCCTCTTCTAAAGGTGTTAGTAAACCTATAATTTTTTCTTTTGGAATGATTTGGTTAATTTGATTATGAGTGTCTTGTTCATGTAATCTAGAGAGGGCATCGGCTTTGGTATTTAAATGTCCTGGTCTGTAGGTTAAGAGAAAATTGAAACGATCAAAGAATATAGACCATCTTGCTTGTCTTGCAGACAAGGTCTTACTTGTTTTTAGAAATTCAAGATTTTTGTGGTCAGTATAAATCTTAAAAGGTAGCTTAGAACCTTCTAATAAATGTCTCCAGTGATCTAGAGCACGTTTTATAGCTAGAAGTTCTTTATCTCCTATGCTATAGTTTTTCTCAGCACTAGTTAACATTTTTGAATAGAAAGCAATAGGATGAATCTCAGTCTTGTTCTTATCTTGTTGTGATAAAACTGCACCGATACCTGAGTCGGATGCATCTACTTCAAGGATAAATTCTGAATCAAAATCTGGCATAGCTAGAATGGGTGCTGTAGTAAAATATTCTTTCAATTTATTAAAGGCAAGACTAGCGGATTCTGTCCACTTAAATCTTTGTTTTTCACTAGTGAGTGTTGTTAATGGTTTAACGATTGAAGAGAAATTTTTTATAAACTTCCTATAAAAATTCGCAAAACCAATGAATCGTTGTACAGATTTTGTGGAAGTAGGAGTAGGCCAATTTAGAATTGCTGATACCTTCTCCGGATCCATTTGAATTTTGTTGGGACTGATGATGTAACCCAAGAATTTTATTTCTGTGACATGAAAGGAACATTTTTCCAGTTTAGCATATAGTTTGTGTTCTTTTAAACGAGTTAATACCCAGCGTACATGTTTTTCATGTTCTTGAGGTGTTCTAGAATAAATTAATATGTCGTCAAGGTATATTATGACACATACGTCTATCAGGTCACGAAAGATCTCATTTATAAAAAACTGAAAAGTTGCCGGAGCATTACTCAGACCAAAAGGCATTACATTATATTGGAAAAGGCCATATCTGGTCCTGAATGCCGTTTTCCATTCGTGACCTTCTTTAATTCTAATCAAATTATAAGCTCCCTTTAAATCTAATTTGGTGTAAATAGTTGCACCAGTTAGACGTTCCAAAAGTTCAGGTATTAAAGGTAAAGGGTATCTGTTTTTTATTGTGATGTTATTTAATGCTCTATAATCAATAATAGGTCTTATGGTACCATCCTTGTTTCTTACTAGAAACATTCCTGCAGCTGCAGGGGATGTGGAGTGTGAAATAAATCCCTTACGTAAATTTTCGTCTAGGTAGTTTCTTATATACTGGAGTTCCTCTTGAGAGAGGGGATAGATCTTACCATGAGGGATTTTGGAACCAGGTATTATATCGATAGGACAGTCAAACTCCCTATGAGGTGGAAGGTTTTCTGCCTCTTTTAAATTAAATACGTCTGCCAAATCCTGATAACACGAGGGTAAACCAATATCAAGTGACGCTATGGTTTGATGTGGGTAACAAGTGTTTAAACAAAAAGCAGAATCTAATGTTACCTTATTTGAAACCCAATTTATGTGAGGGTTGTGTTTCTTCAACCAAGGATAGCCTAGGATGAGAGTATGCTGATGTATGGATATGAGATCAAAAGATAAATATTCAGTGTGTCCCTGCAATGATGTTACAAGCAGGGGAATAGTATGATGTGTAATAGGTCCTTGTTCTATTAATGAACCATCTATCAGCTTAATAGATACAGGATTTTGTTTACAAATAGTAGGTATTCGATTTTTATTTACATAAGTGGAATCAATGTAATTTCCGGATGCTCCTGAATCAATTAATGCCTTGGTTTGGATATTTTTCTGGTCCCACTGTAAAGAAATGGACAAAGTCATGTGTGTATCATTAGCTATGCTGTAAATAAAGTCACTGGTTTTTTTCTTACCATTCTTTTGTTTTTTCAACAAAGGACAAGTAGATACAACATGTTCTTTTTGAGCACAATATAAACAGAGATTTTCCAACCTCCTTCTAATTTTTTCCTCTGGTGGCAGAGGTCCTCTAAGAACACCAATCTCCATAGGGGTAGCACTGCCATGAGCTCTGTCATGACTTGTTGTGACTTGGTAAGGTTTTCTGTATGAGGTATCATTAGAGGCCTTCTCTGCCCTCCTTTCTCTCAAACGACGATCTAAAGATGTACTTAATTTAATAAGACCATCAAGGGTATCTGGGATCTCAAGACGTGAAAGTTCATCTTTGAGTGTTTCAGATAAACCTAAACGATATTGATTTTTCAAACTGATTTCATTCCACTGAGAGTCCTCTGCCCACATCTGAAACTCAGTGGTATAATCTTCCACATTTCTCTTACCTTGTTTTAAAGACCTCAATCTCATTTCAGCATTTATTTGAGAATTTGAGTCTTGATATAGACTAGTTAAAGCAGAAAAAAAATCTTGTAATGAATCCAGGATATTGTTATTGTTTTCAAAAAACCTATTAGCCCAAGTCCTGGGTTCATCTTGTAGGAAAGATATTGTGGTACAAACTTTAATCCGCTCAGTATGATAAGTCTTAGGTCTAAGAGAAAATAATAAATTACAGGCATTCTTAAATTCCCTGAACTCAGAACGTTTCCCTGAAAAAGGTTGTGGATAATTAATATGAGGTTCAGGTGGGTCATGAGGCTTTTGTGTAACAAAATCTTTAACTATAGTTTTAAGTGCAGTATTTTCAGTCTGCACTTCAGTCACAGCTCTTGCTAAATAATCAAGTTTAAGGTAGACATTATTAAACTCCTTTTTTATTTCATTAGGATCCATAATGTTAATTAATTCAAAATTCGGTTTTGGGCCTGATTATTATGTGGTATTCTGAGCTTTGTATTTCAGTAAACAAGTATTTGCACATTGGTTATAAAGGTTAGCTCTAAAATTAGAGCTTGTTGCTCTTTTTTGTAGTAATCAGAAAACAACTTCTATGTAGCCTGATTAAACAATATGAGACATTTAATATATGATGAATTTATATATTAACTACTGACTTAAGTGTTAATAAATATAAGGATTTATTAATATAATATATATCTTATGTTCGAGATATATATATATATAACCGGAGGCCACAGATGAAAAAGAAATACTGACAAGCTCAGAATCTGAATTGGTAGAAACAATTGATCCTTTTTACTTCACGCAATCACACACAGCCTAAAATATTTACAAGTTCAGACATTCCACAGACATACAATGTTTGTTCATATTGGATGTTGCAGGTAATAAGATATGCCCAATAATTCAGTATGGTAACAAAAAACAAGCAGATAAGAAGTTTAAAGGCTTTAGCATTGTTCGTGTACGTTACCACCTTGAGGACCGTGATATTTCTGTTACCGCATTGGAAGATCCGTGTTTGGGACAGGCAGCGTGTGTGAATGCGGCTTACTTCCGGGTAGCGGTGAAAAAGTAGATCCGGCCGTTGAATGATCCAAAGTCGGTAATGACAAAGTAACGATTTGATCGTAAGAGATTCAAGACGCAGCAAGAGTAAACAAAGTAAACCACCTTGCACAGGATACAAACAATAGGAGACCTGAGATAAGGAAAGCTACAACAGAGTAGCTAAGACTTCAATAATCAGGCAGTAAATGAGTGTTACAGGTAGTCCTTATATAGGGTGGAGACCAAATAGGAGGGGTTAGAGTTAAAGGTATACCACAGCCTCTTTGTTGGAGGTAATATTTTCCATCAAATTTAAAATAGTTATTCTGTAAAATAAAAGCCATACAATCTAAAATAAATTTTTGTTGAATGGGATTCATATCTTTATCTTGTTTTAGATACATTTCTGTAGCTTCTAGCCCATGTGTGTGTTCAATACAGGTGTAAAGTGAGATTACATCGCACGTAGCCATTAAGTAATTGTCCTTCCATTTTATGTCTTTAATGATATTGAGAAAATGTTTGGTGTCTTTTAAATAAGAGGATATGTTCTTTACATGTTTCTGCAGAAAAAAGTCAGAAAAAAGAGACTCAAACCAGAACGCTGCAGCAGCAGTGACAGGCGCAATGCATGCAAGGGGCTGCAGGATAAAACCTTGTTGAATAAACATTTTCTTAAGGTAACCTTCTAATTTTTTATCCATTGGATCTGAAAAAGCACAACTGTCCTCGACAGGGATAGTGGTACGCTTTGCTAAAGTAGAAACTGCTCCCTCCACCTTAGGGACTGTCTGCCATAGGTCCCGTGTGGTGGCGTCTATTGGAAACATTTTTCTAAAAATGGGAGGGGGGAAAACGGCACACCGGGTCTGTCCCACTCCTTATTAATAATTTCTGTAAACCTTTTAGGTATAGGAAAAACGTCAGTACACACCGGCACTGCATAGTATTTATCCAGTCTACACAATTTCTCTGGCACTGCAATTGTGTCACAGTCATTCAGAGCAGCTAAAACCTCTCCAAGCAACACCCGGAGGTTCTCAAGCTTAAATTTAAAAGTAGACATATCTGAATCAGGTTTCCCCGAGTCAGAGACGTCACCCACAGACTGAAGCTTTCCTTCCTCAGCTTCTGCATATTGTGACGCAGTATCAGACATGGGCCTTAAAACATCCGCGCGCTCTGTATTAGCCTAACCCCAGAGCTATCGCGCTTGCCTCTATATTCAGGCAGTCTGGCTAATACCGCTGACAGGGTATTATCCATAATCGCCGCCATGTCTTGTAAAGTAATCGCTATGGGCGTCTTTGATGTACTTGGCGCCATTCTAGCGTGAGTCCCTTGAGCGGGAGTCAAAGGATCTGACACGTGGGGGGAGTTAGTCGGCATAACTTCCCCCTCGTCAGAATCTTCTGGTGATATTTCTTTTAAAAATGAAGGCTGATCTTTATTATTTAAAATGAAATCAATACATTTAGCACACATTCTCCTATGGGGTTCCACCATGGCTTTTAAACATAATGCACAAAGAGGTTCCTCTATGTCAGACATGTTTATACAGACTAGCAATGAGAATAGCAAGCTTGGAAAACACTTTAAATCAAGTTAAAAAGGGGGCGGAGTCTGGAGCCGCATGGAGGAAGGTGTGTAGAAGAGCAGCTCCGAGTCACTCAACACAATGAAGGTGTTTTCTGACTATGGGACACCAAAGAAACACCGATAGGGAATATTGCTAACCTATGCAGACACTTTTGGTAACTTGGAGGAGACGGATGGGTCACCGCAACACGGACAAAGCTAAATAAAAGACTCGGGGAAAACCCCGCTATCCGCCATCTTGGATCTCGGCTGCAAAGACCGGGCTCAGATCCCTTTCACGGAGGATGGCCGGACCGACCTGGGATTATAAGATTATGTGGGATGGCTAGAAAAGAAGCAGAACTGAAGGAGACCGTGCTAATACCAGAAGCCGCACACAAGCACTGGGTAAATATCATATGAAGCTGCGTGTATAACACGGCACACACGTGGATCTCACAAAACACATCATATAAGCAGGGTCACAGAGCACAGGGCCTGGGGTTAAATATAACAGCCTGGAAAGACATGTCCAACTAAACCTGTATGGGATAACTAATTGACCCAGGAACTAACACCTTTACTACTACTTCTTAAAGATATATAGGCCTGATTGAAGGTGAATAGGAGATACCGGAACTTCTATTATGAAACAAACATAAAGGCTGACAAATACGTTAACGCTAAATCAGTAACATCTTATAAATTGAGATACTTTTGCAGAAGTGTGTAAGCCGCATGACATACTAGGGACACCAAACTTAGTAAATCTCCCTTTTGGTGGAGGGGCCTGTGGTGATCTAAGATTTGTTCTACTAACAAGATTACAACACCATTAGCACTCCCTGACCTAATAGTAAAACTCAAGATGTCGATAAGGAGACAGCAAAAACCTCCTACATCAACTAAAAATACGCAACAATCTATTTTCTTTAAATCCAATAAGGGAGACAAAACCTTGGACAGTCATAATCTTTCAATGGAGGAAGATCAAAGTATTTCTGCAACACCACAGAATACCCCCCAAGACCTTACTCCAGTTACCAAAGCAGACTTGCAGTCACTAGTCTCTAAACAGGACATTGCATTAAATTTTGAAAAGCTTTGGGAAAAGTTTGACAACCTCCAGAATACAGTGACTAGCAGTCTTGAACAAATTAAACAGGATGTATCAGAACTTGGCACAAGGGTAGCCTCTCTAGAAGACACTGAAACCTCCATGGCGGAAGAAATATCACAACTATCACATCAGGTTTTGTCACAGCAGCAACTGCTCTCTGATATGGAGGACAAAATGGAGGATTTAGAGAACAGGAGTCGACGATGCAACTTGCGACTGAAAGGAATTCCTGAATCAATAAGTAACATAGAATTAAATGAATATTTATCACGACTGTTTCATAATATTACAGACGCTCCAGGTGACAAAAAATTCCCTATAGAAAGAGCACACAGGGCATTAAGAGCTAAGCCCAGAGGAGACGCACCTCCCAGAGATGTGATTGTGAGGATGTTGCGATACCCAGATAGGGAAACCATTTTATCAGCAGCAAGAAGTAATCCCACATATAAATTTCAGGGTTCGGTGATACAGATATACCAAGATCTATGTGTGCAAACCCTGCAAAAAAGATGGACTCTGAGACCCCTAACAGCCCTTCTACGTAAGAACCAAATTACCTACAGGTGGGGATTCCCATTCGCCTTGCACATTCAGCATGACAACAAGGTCTTCACCATCAAAGAAGCAGCTGATACACCGGAAATTTGCAGATATCTTGGACTAGACCCTCCCGAGTTCCCTACGGGCCCCTCTAGAGAGGCTGAAATACACCCCAAAGCATCGGCAGGAAGATCACAGAAGCAGAATTGGACCAAAGTCCCCTCCAAGAAAAAGTTGAAAACTTGAAATAAAGTGTTTATTTTGGAACTTTTTTTTTCAGACATTATTCAAACTCCCTGACAAAGAAGGGATTGGATGCTCAAGAGGGACATCTATAATACAATGTTGATAAGTATACTTTTGCAGCTGTTCCTTGTATGGGTCATAATGTGTGAAATTAGGGGGCTTAGATTACAAGGGAAAATGTCTTCACAAATCCAATGAAACGCTCTTCAATAAACATTAAGATTGATAATATAGAGTAGAAGCCAGTTAATAAATCGATGAGCAGAGAACAGGTCAGCACTAATTAAGGAACACACAGTCACATCGCCTAGAACAGCGTAAGATACTCACACATAGCTCAAGTCAGCAAAGGCTTACCAACCAGTCACTCCCTGTTCTATCTATTCCCATAGGACAGAAGCACTCAAGTATGATATTTATTTTCAGAGATTAATATGTGGAGTGACTCTAGGAGCGTTTAGACGCCCAACCAGAGTTTAATCTAGTTTTTGGATTTTTTTTTTCTTGTCATACCTTCCCCCCTATTTTTTTTTTTTCCTTTCCCCATTTTTTTTCTCTCAGGTTTACTCTTTTGAGTTTATTAATATAACATAGCCTTTACGTACTCTTAGCTCCTATATATAACCAACCAAAAGGTTATGAGTTATTCTGTTCATGTTTTAATTAGTTTAAATAATTTTGTATGGAATAATTCTTGCAGTAGAAATGTTTTGACTTCATGGTCATTTGTTTTGCTTTCATGGTCATTAACTGTTTTTGTATGTCTAGATTATGCAAAAGTGCCATGCCAGAGGAGGAGAAGAGAAAATAAGAGCTCCACCACATACCATCGATCTAGGCGAAATGGTTTCAACAATTCTAGATGGGAGACGGGTAGAAATTATGCTTGGGTGACGGTAATATGGAAACACTTTGAAAATATAAGCACATTTTCACATTGGTATAAATGGATCCCTGGACACTCAATCTAATATCACACAATGCCAGAGGTCTTAACTCTGATGTAAAACGTAGAACAGCACTCACACAGTATAGATCCCTTAGGGCGAAGGTACTTTTTCTTCAAGAGACGCACTTCCCGAAAGGACAGATTCCCAAGTACTGGACTAAAGATTTTAAACAACACTACCATGCCACGACTGACTCCAAGAAAAGAGGGGTATCAATATTAATACATTCCTCTCTTTACTTTAACCACATAGAAACAATAGCAGATAAGGAGGGCCGATTTTTGTTAGTAAGGGGCACGATTCAGGGCACAGAGATATTGTTTTGCAATGTATATGCCCCAAATGAACGACAAGACAGGTTTTTTCGACAGATCTCACATCTACTGACGGGGTGGTCCCAAATTAGGATCATCCTAGCAGGAGATTTTAATATTGATATGGCAGCACATTCTAGGAAACATTCCCAACAACTGACACGTAAACAGACTAATTTACATAAGATATTTAAAAATATTCAAGAACACCTACTGGCGCATACACTTATAGATACATGGGCGACCTTATATGGTGACACTACAGATACTACATTTTTTTCAGCAGCCCATAAAACGTATACTAAACTGGACTACATTTATATTAGTCAAACACTACAACCTGCTCTGACTGCAACCAATATCCATGTCTGTGTATGGTCAGATCATTCAATAACTCAGCTACATCTAGGCAATTTACAAAATACGGGGAGATCCAGATCATGGACATTTGATCCGATTTGTTTAAAGGATCCCACAATCAAAAATAATATAACACAACAAATGGCACACTATTGGGATATTAACACGGGTTCTACCAGCAATCCCATCTACACCTGGGCAGCCCATAAAACTTTTCTGAGAGGTTTGCTAATTAAAGAAAAATCCACGTATCTCAAACAATTAAATTCACAAAGAAAGACCTTACAGGAGGAAATAGAAGCACTAGAAACACAACATAAAATTACACGGTCAGATGCAACATTGAAAAAAATACGGGAGACCCGCACAAAATTGGCTAACATATTAAATGATCAGGCACTCAGAACGGCATTTAGATTGAAAGCAAACTATTATATATACACAAATAAACCAGACCGATATATGGCAAACAAAATAAGAGAGAAAATAAGGTCATCCACAATTGTCCAACTCCAACAATCTGATGGTACATTAACTAGCAATCCACATGAGATAGTAGAATGCTTTGCGCAATACTATCTCAATCTATATGACGGGACTACTGTCATCCATTCAGAGAAGACTGATTCCTTGAGGACAGAATTCCTGGAGGAAGCAAGTCTACCATCTTTATCAGATGTAGATAGGGAAGCTCTTAACCAAGATATAACCAGTAATGAAGTCCAACAGGCCATAAAAGAGTTGAAACCAGGCAAAGCCCCGGGACCTGACGGTTTCCCGGGGGAATATTATAAATTATTTAAACATTCTTTGATTCCCCACCTAGTGAAGTTCTCTAATTATGTGATGCAGGGACATGAAATACCTAAAGATCTTCTGGGAGCCAGGATTGTGGTGATCCCTAAACCTGGGAAAAACACAAAATGGTGCGCCAGTTATAGACCTATTTCCCTGATAGATCAGGATTTGAAAATCTTTACTAAAATACTGGCCAATAGGCTAAAGAAAATCCTACCGGAACTGATACATAGGGATCAAGTGGGGTTTGTGGTGGGTAGGGAGGCACCGGATAACATTAGACGCACGATAGCAATTATGTCCCACTTGGATAAAACTCAAACGCCTTCTCTGATTCTTTCTTTGGATGCGGAGAAGGCGTTTGACAGAATTGATTGGTCATATATGTTTGCAGTTCTGGAGGCTATGGGCTTTAGGGGACCCTTCATAGAAGCATTTCAAAACATTTATTCAACACCCACAGCTGTGATTAGATCCATGGGGTACCAGTCCCAACCGATAGACATTAAAAACGGTACAAGACAGGGATGCCCACTATCCCCCTTACTATTTGCTATCTGCATAGAACCGTTGGCATCGTTAATTAGGAAATCTCCCAATATTACAGGACTCAGAATTAAAGACAACGATTACAAAATATCTCTCTTCGCAGACGACGTGTTATTGACATTAACTAAGCCCCTGACCTCCCTTACATATTTATATGAGATTCTTGACCGGTTTTCTGCCATATCGGGTTACAAAATTAACTTAGATAAGAGCGAAGCCTTAGCGATAGCATTACCTTCCCACACACAAAAACTAATAGAAATAAATTTCACCTTTGCTTGGGTTAAATCCCACATAAGGTACTTGGGAGTCAATTTGACGACTCATTATGACGACCTGTATAAGGCTAACTACCTTCCCCTATACAAAGAGCTGAACAAAGATATTAATAGATGGAAACATTTCCAGTTCTCATGGTATGGCAGAATGTCAGTCATTAAAATGAACCTACTCCCAAGACTCCTATACCTATTCCGAACTTTGCCCATAGGAATACCCAAAAAAGACATTAAAACCATGCAATCGGAAATTACACATTTTATAAATGGGAAAAAGCATTAAAGAATTTCCTTTCATACACTTGCTAAACATCGTCAGCTGGGAGGTGTGGGGGTTCCCAATATATTAGATTACTACGATGCTGCCAGGCTAGCTCAACATATGCTACTGGGTGCGATGAGAAGAGATGTGATCTGGCCCAAACTAGAAGCAGATCTTGGAGGATTAAACTCTCCAGAAGATCTCATTTGGGATAGGACCCTCTTTAACACCAAGACACAGACTTACTCCCAACCCACCAACTTTTCTGCACTTCACTGGAACACAAGGACCAAAAATAAAAGTATATTCCCAGAATTCTCGGCTAAAATGCCAATTAAATATCTGGTTCCTGCAGAATATAGGAAACAACTGGATATGTGGGAAAACAAAGGTTTTTACCGAGTGGGTGATTTGATAAATCAGGGCAAAATTCTTTCCTTTACTCAAGTACAGGCGACTTTATCCCCGATCCCATTACCGTGGTACCTTTATCTTCAATTGCAATCGGCTTTAAATAAAATTATACCCAAAATTCCTAAACAACCAAGCACCTCCTTGGAGAAACTTTGTAGTACGCACATCAGACCGAAACAGGCAATTTCGCAGACTTACATAATGCTACAGACAACATATAGTACTGACAAATCCTCCATAATGCTTAAATGGGAGTTAGAAACTAACACAACACTGGAAATCCACGAATGGTGGGAACTGTTACATTCAGCAAATAGAGGTCTTTTGAATGCAGATCTCAGGGAGAATAGTATTAAAACCATTTTTAGATGGTACCTAACACCAACCAGAACATTTCACTTTGGGGAAGGACAGAGTAAACACTGTTACAGAGGGTGTAATACAGAAGGGTCATATAACCATATGTGGTGGACATGCCCTGGGGTAGCACAGATATGGTCTAATCTTTCATTGTACCTGAGTGTGCTGCTAGAAGAACAGATTACACTGACTATGGAACAAGGGCTTCTCAACGCCCCCTCCCCAAGATTTCATAAACACATCAATACTTTCATAAAAATTCTCTGCACAATAACTAGAACAGTAATTGCTAGATTTTGGAGGGAGAGACCCCCGACATGGCAGGAAGTTACAGATAAATTTAGGCTGACCTACTCTCTACATGAGACAGCTGCAGTAATTTTGGGGACAACCGAGACATTTCAGAAGGTATGGTTCTATTGGATGATGCACCCTACAATAGTTAACTCATCCTCCTTGGAGGTAAGAAACATGCGGGGCGACCTGACTCCCTAGTAATAAATAACAAAAGGATTGAGACGGACAAAAGTTTATAAACTTAGCAAACGATAATACATTTTGCTAATAATGTGGTGGAGCTATCTCTTTCTCCTCATGAACGACTTGAAAAATTCTCTTTTGATATGGCATAGGCATGAACATTGAATGCAACAGACTGAAGGATTATTGTTATTGTTTTTGTTTAAAATGGTTTTGTAGTGTGAGGGGGGGGGGGATTTTTCTCTTTTCTTCCCCTCTCCCCTCCCTTTCTTTCTTCTTTTCTTTTTTCTCAATTTTGAGATTCTCCCTTTTTCCCCCCTTTTTTTTTTCTCTCTTTCTTCTCTAAAATTTTTTTTAACACACAGCAGATAATGTAGAACTTGTTTTTATTTTGTTAAAAACCATCTCAGGATTTCTACTTTGTAAATTGAATACAACTGAAAAACACTGATTTGACATTCTCAACCATTGTCTGTAATACTGATATGTAAGTTGATTTTGTTATAATAAAAAATATTTTAAAATAAATCAAGTTAACAAGCAAATATAAAAAACGTTACTGTGCCTTTAAGAGAAACAAATTTTGTCAAAATTTGAAATAACAGTGAAAAAAGGCAGTTAAACTAACGAAATTTTTACAGTGTATGTAACAAGTTAGCAGAGTATTGCACCCACTTGCAAATGGATGATTAACCCCTTTATGCAAAAAACGGATTGACAAATGAAAAACAACGTTTTTTGATAGTCACAATAAACTGCCACAGCTCAACTGTGGCTTTACCTTCCTCAATAAACAACTTTTAAAGCCTTTTGAGCCCTTCAGAGATGTCCTATACCATGCAGGAAACTGCTGAGGGAAGCTGGATGCCTCTGTCTGTAATTTTAAGTGCGCAACAAAGCGCTAAAATAGGCCCCTCCCACTCTTACTACTACAGTGGAAAGCCTCAGGAAACTGTTTCTAGGCAAAAATCAAACCAGCCATGTGGAAAACACTAAGCCCCAATAAGTTTTATCACCAAAGCATATATAAAAACGATTAAACATGCCAGCAAACGTTTTATATTGCATAATTATAAGAGTCTATAGCTCTCACAGTAAGCCTGTTACTAGTCGTTATTAAATCACTGTATTTAGGCTTAACTTACATTAATCCGGTATCAGCAGCATTTTCTAGCAATTCCATCCCTAGAAAAACTTAAAACTGCACATACCTTATTGCAGGGTAACCTGCACGCTATTCTCCCTCTGAAGTTACCTTACCCCTCAGACATATGTGAGAACAGCAGTGGATCTTAGTTACTTCTGCTAAGATCATAGAAAACGCAGGCAGATTCTTCTTCGAAATGCTGCCTGAGAGAAAATAGTACAACTCCGGTACTATTTAAAAACAATAAACTCTTGATTGAAGAAAAAACTAACTATATTACACCACTTTCCTCTTACTACCTCCTTCTATGTTGAGGGTTGCAAGAGAATGACTGGATATGGCAGTTAGGGGAGGAGCTATATAACAGCTCTGCTGTGGGTGATCCTGTTGCAACTTCCTGTTGGGAAGGAGAATATCCCACAAGTAATGGATGATCCGTGGACTGGATACACTTAACAAGAGAAATATAAATATAATTTTGCATAAAAATCTGAAACTAGTCGATAAGAAAACACCCCAAATCAAACTCTTGATTTAATCTGTTAGGAGTTAGAGACTTCGGCCTCTAGTTATCAAGCCATCAACCTCAAATACGCTGGAATTCCGCAGCGTATTTGTGGCGAGGCTGATTCGCCTAAGTTATCAAGCCCTGCTGCCCGGCAAAAGTAGAATTTTGTGACATAAGCTTCAATCCGCTGGACTCAGTCCGACACAGATCGATTCTTACGTCACTCCAGTTGTTCCGAACGCAAGTTCGGCACAATCTGACTACTTTTGCTAGTTATCAAATGACTAGCAGGTACGCTCGGCACTTTTCCGGCCCAGCCTGGAGGCGGCGGATCCCATAGGAATCAATGGGAGTCTGACCATAGCGAACGTTCATGTTCGCTGCTTCCTGACATCCCATTGATTCCTATGGGAAACGTCTGCACCTAACACCCTAACATGTACCCCGAGTCTAAACACCCCTAATCTGCCCCCCTACACCACCGCAACTAAATAAATGTATTACCCCCTAAACCGCTGCTCCCGGAGCCCACCGCCACTCTAATAAACTTATTAACCCCTAAACCGCCGCTCCCGGACCCCACCGCCACCTACATAATACCTATTAACCCCTATCCTGCCCCCCTATACCGCCGCCACCTATAATAAATTTATCAACCCCTATCCTGCCGATCCCGTACCCCGCCGCAACTAAATACATTGTTTAACCCCTAAACCGCCGCTCCCGGACCCCGTCGCAACCTATATTAAACTTATTAACCCCTAATCTGCCCCCCTACACCGTTGCCACCTATAATAAATGTATTAACCCCTATCCTGCCCCGCCTATACCGCCGCCATCTATAGTAAACTAATTAACCCCTAAACCTAAGTCTAACCCTAACACCCCCTAACTTAAATATTATTTTAATAAATCTAAATAAAATTACTCTTATTAACTAAATTAATCCTATTTAAAACTAAATACTTACCTATAAAATAAACCCTAATATAGCTACAATATAACTAATAATTATATTGTAGCTATTTTAGGATTTATTTTTATTTTACAGGGAAATTTCAATTTATTTTAACTAGGCGCACAATAGCTATTAAATAGTTATTAACTATTTAATAGCTACCTAGTTAAAATAAAGACACATTTACCTGTAAAATAAAAACTAACCTAAGTTACAATTACACCTAACACTACACTATCATTAACTAAATTATTCCTATTTAAAACTAAATACTTACCTGTATAATAAACCCTAAGATAGCTACAATGTAATTAATAATTACATTGTAGCTATTTTAGGATTTATATTTATTTTACAGGTAACTTTGTATTTATTTTAACTAGGTACAATAGCTATTAAATAGTTATTAACTATTTAATAGCTACCTAGCTAAAAGAAATACAAAATTACCTGTAAAATAAATCCTAACCTAAGTTACAATTAAACCTAACACTACACTATCATTAAATAAATTAAATTAATTAACTACAAATACCTACAATTAAATACAATTAAATAAACTAACTAAAGTACAAAAAATAAAAAAAACTAAGTTACAAAAAAAAAATTATTACAAGATTTTTAAGCTAATTACACCTAATCTAAGCCCCCTAATAAAATAACAAAGCCCCCCTAAATAAAAAAAAATGCCCTACCCTATTCTAAATTACGAAAGTTAACAGCTCTATTACCTTACCAGCCCTTAAAAGGGCCTTTTGCGGGGCATGCCCCAAAGAAATCAGCTCTTTTGCCTGTAAATAAAAACACAATACCACCCCCCAACATTACAACCCACCACCCACATACCCCTACTCTAACCCTTAACCCCCCTTAAATAAACCTAACACTACCCCCCGGAAGATCATCCTACCTTTAGCCGTCTTCAGCCAGCCTACCACCGATGGAACAGAAGAGGACATCTGCAGCGGCCGAAGTCTTCATCCAAGGGGCACTGAAGAGGTCTTCCATCCGATAGAAGTCTTCATCCAGGCGGCGTCTTCAATCTTCATCCATCCGGAGCGGAGCCATCTTCAAAGCAGCCGACACTGAGCCATCTTCAACCAACGATGCCTACTCGCCGAATGAATATTCCTTTAAGTGGCGTCATCCAAGATGGCGTCCCTCGAATTCCGATTGGCTGATAGGATTCTATCAGCCAATCAGAATTAAGGTAGGAAAAATCTGATTGGCTGATCCAATCAGCCAATCAGATTGAGCTCGCATTCTATTGGCTGATCGGAACAGCCAATAGAATGTGAGCTCAATCTGATTGGCTGATTGGATCAGCCAATCGGATTGAACTTGAATCTGATTGGCTGATTGGATCAGCCAATCTGATTTTTCCTACCTTAATTCCGATTCCATTTTCCTTCTAATTTTAGTAGACTATTGTGTATATCCATGCCTCTCCAATTTCTCTGGACCTTAGCTATTCCAGTATATTTTAGACATGTGGGATTTGCTTTATTGCAACTAGAGAAATGTTTTGGAATAGGGAGTTCTTTATTTCTTTCTTGGTCAAAATTTTCAATCGAGAGAATGTGTTCCCTAATGCGATCCCTCAGGGGTCTTTCTGATTCTCCTATATATTGTAGGCCGCAAATGCACTCAAGGAGATATACCACATTAGTATCTGAACATCGTATTTGTTGCTTGATTTTGTATGTCTTCCCTGTGACATTCAATTTTATTTCCTTTGTTTTTACAGCATGTTTGCAGGCCTTACATGTTAAGCAAGGAAAATATCCATTGATTACTTTATCCATTAGATCATGGTCTCTGTTATTTTTCTTTTTCATTTCTGTAGGAGCCAAGATTGATTTCAAATTTTGGGATTTTTTGTATATTATTTTAGGATATTTCGGGAGTAATTCCCCTATTAGTTCATCACTTTTTAGGACCGACCAATGCTTCCTTATAATTTTTTTCTACTAGATAGTTGTTTTGACTATACTTTGTAATGAAAGGGACAAAGAGTTCTTTATTGTCATTTATCATATTATCTTTCTTTTTCGTTATTAGTAGCTCCTTTCTATTCCTTATTTTTAACTAATTTTTAATAGCTGTAATGTCTTTATCCTTATACCCTCTATCTATAAATTTCTCCTTTAGAACTTCTGCCTGTATCTCATAATCAATATCGTTACTATAATTCTTTCTAATACGTAAAAACTGTCCCTTGGGGATGTTTTTCTTCCAAGTTCGGTAGTCGCAGCTTGCCTGATGTATAAAATTATTCGCATCCACCGATTTAAAATATGTTTTTGTATTTATGATTTTGTTACTAATATATATTTCAAGATCTAGGAAATGTATTTTTTCATTACTGATTTCACTAGTAAATTTCATATTTTTGTTATTAGTGTTCATTTCTAAAATAAAATGTTCAAAGTCCTGTCGTGTACCTTTCCAAATTAGTACTATATCATTGATATAGTGTCTGTATAGGACCAGATTTGCCGCAAGTATGCTAGATTCTAGAAATTCTCTCTACCACAATCCCATGAATAGATTCGCATAACTTGGGGCAAATCTGGTCCCCATTGCAGTCCCACATTTCTGTATATAAAATTCATTGTTATAGTTGAAATAATTATGGGTTAGTATAAAATTGATACCCTCTGTTATAAATCTTTTCTGTTCAGTTTTTATCGTCTCGTCCTTGTCTAAAAAATATTGTACTGCTTCTAGCCCATCTCTGTGTGAAATACAAGTATAAAGTGAGGATACGTCACATGTGGCAAAGAGATAATTCTATTCTCATTTTATACCTTCTAATATTTTTAACATTTCTGTGGAATCTTTTAGAAAAGATGGCAATTCTTTGACATACTTTTGTAAATATATATAAATATATTCTGAGATATTTGAAGTGATGGAATTTATCCCTGATATTATTGGCCTCCCTGGTGGTGATATTAAAAACTTATGTATCTTTGGGAGGCAGTATAGTAGGGGAATTTTTGGCGTTCTTATATGGAGATAGTCTATTTCTTTTTTATTTAATATTCCTTCCTCACTTGCTTTATCTCGAATCTCTTTCAATTGTAAGTTAAATTTAGTGGTGGGGTTTGTTGTTAATTTATTATAAGTAGTGTTGTCACCTAAAATATCTTCACACATTTTGTTATAGTCTTGTGAGTTTAGGATGACGATGCCCCCCCCCCTTTATCCGCTGGTTTCACCACTATCATTTCATTCTTTTCTAACTCTTTGATTGTATCAAGTTGTTTTTTTGTTAGATTATTTTTTATATTCTTAATTTTCTCTTCTTTTATGTTCTCTATATCCCTAGTTATTAACCTCTCAAATGTTTCAATCACATGTCTTTTGTCATGTTTTGGATAAAATGTTTATTTTTTTCTTAGATTAGAATGTAAGTTTCCTTTTTGATCTATCAGGGTGGAATCTGCTCTCTTTTCCATCCCTGTTTTTGAGAACCATCTTTTTACAGTGAGTTTTTTTATGAATTTGTGGGCGTCTATATAGGTGCCACACTTGTCTAACTTACTAGTTGGGGCAAAAGTGAGTCCTTTACTTAGGACATCTTCATGGGTCTTGGTTAGTTAAAAATTACTTAAAGGGACACTCAATCAAATTTAAACTTTCATGATTCAGATGGAGCATGCCATTTTAAACAACTTTCCAATTTACTTCCATTAACTAAATGTGCACAGTCTTTTTATATTTAAACTTTTTGAATCACCAGCTTCTACTGAGCATGTGCAAGAATAAGTGTGTATGCATTTGTGAATGGCTGATGGCTGTCACATGGTACATGTATGCATTTGTGATTGGCTGATGGCTGTCACATGGTACAGGGGGAGTGGAAAAAGATACAACTTTTAAAATTGTCAGAAAAAAAATCTACTACTCATTTGAAGTTCAGACTAAGTGCTATTGCATTGTCTTGTTATCTTGCAATTGTTGATTATGCAAATATACTGTGTTGACTAGTCCTTTAAGTTAAATATTCCTTTGTTCTTATTTTTCTTTAGTTCCAATTTCTTATTTTTATGTTCCCCTTCTGTTTCCTCTTTTTCTGAGGCTCTTCTTTTTCTTAGACCTATATTTCTTTGTTGTAACAGACTTTCTAATAGTGTTCTTTGTCCTACCCCTAAAAAATGATGGGTGACCGTGTTCTGATTTATTTGAGTACTCTCTGCTGATCTAGAGGTACTTGGTTGTGAGGGATTATAATTGGCTTCTTATATATGTCTTAGAGGTTCAAATCTATTCTCTTTCTGTGGTATTATGTGTGTATCTGCTGATTTATTTTTACCATGGGGATAACTATAATGGTTTGTAATTGTCCTCCAGGTTCTATTATCATTGTAATTTCTTTCTTGTCTATTATTATAGTTGTTTTGTCTATTCCTGTTGTAAGGTACATAGGTTTTTTGGGGACCATGTCTCCATGTATTTGTACAGTCAGCATGGTCATTGTAGTACTCTCTATTTCTATTACTATATGTGTTTGTGTGGTCTCTATGATTACTATTGAGATGAGTATTTGAATAATCCCTATAGTTTCCATGGTGTGTGTAGTTCCTATAGGTGATATTTGGATATGCATTTGAGTAATATCTATGATTTATTTGATTTCTGTTGCTGTTAGCATAGTTCTCATTATATCTTTTATATCTAGTCCCTTGTTGTTGTCTGCTTTGGGAATTATTGATTGTTTCATGTCTCGCCCTCCTCCATCTGTGTGAGATGTATTTATTATCCTCAGGATTCTCTATATGTGACAGATAGTCTTCTTTATCCCTATTGAATTTACCTATTTTTACTTTCAGTAGTTCTTCCTTTGTTGAATCCATTAGTTTTTTTATTTCTATTTCCTTCTTTTTAAACTCTTCTAATTCTGTGAATTCCTGTAATTTGTTTTCTAAATCTTTTATTTCTAATTCCAATTTTTTTAGTATTTAATTTCTATATTCTTTAATTAATCTCATTAGATTAAATGAGGCTTCCTCTAGTATATTGCTCCATTTAATCTTAAAGTCAGGGTCTTCAATATTAAAGGCACATTCTTTCTTAATTCTAAGACCTCTAGGAACTCTTTTCACTTCTAAATATTTGTCTAAGAATATATATTCTGCTCTGTGTTTCATTTCTAATAGAAGTTTGTTTTCTAGTTCCTTTATAAGATCATAGAAGGATTCTACATTTTCTTTAGTAATCACAACTTATCTTTATAGAAACCTTTCTATAATCAAATACATTTCTTTCAGCCATGATTGCTGCAGCAATTCTATGTAAGGAGAATATTAGAAGTCTATTTGTGTATGCAAAGAGAGAAATGCGCTTGCAATACAAAGTGAATAGAAGCCTACAGATTCAGGTGATTATCTCCTAAAAAACACCTTAAAAGATCTACTGGGGGTATGTATTTAGAATGTTAAGTGCCCTTGAAGGCACTCAAACAATGCTAAAAAAATCTGTGGTGCTGAAAAGACAGCTAAACTATACACTATATGGCTCAATTTGTATAGATAAGAGGGGTATTAAAATAAAAAATGTAATATTGACAATTCATATTAAATAATACATAATATTAATACATAACAATCTCACACATTAATAATTCATACATGAAAAAATCATACAAATGATAAAATACTGGTAGTAAATATGCAACTGTTAAAAAAGTAAAAAAGCCTTAAAACATAAATGCATAAATGGCCAAAACAAATATATAGAGATAAAAAACAAATGACCATAAAATCAAATGACCCTAAAATCAGTGTAGTATACAAATAAATGAAAGGGTCAGATTCTTAATCAGTGATTAAAAGTCAATTTTGCTGAAATTCTCCAGCATTGCTCATCAATCACCGGAGGGTGTCAAGCAGCTCCCTTGCAAACGGTCTTAATCGCTGTTCTCTCATTTCTTACAGCCGGGCCGTGTTTGGTATAGGTGGATCTTTAGATCTCCGGATGTTAGCACAAAGTCCCGCCGGTTACTTTGTTACCGCCAAAGGTTCTACCAATCCTTTATCGCTGACAGCAATATCGCCGATTGGCGTTTCTAAGTCAGTCAGCGCCAGACTGCGTGTTTCTGTCAAGTACGGATCCTCAGAAGGACCAGAATAAAGAGCAACGCATTTCGGCTAGCATGCCTTTGTCAAGCTCTCCTTGCATTACTACAGTGGTGCCTTTTATAGCTTTTTATAGCCGGTGTGATATTGTAAAATAATTGATTATAATTGGTTACTAATATCACCACCAGGGAGGCCAATAATATCAGGGATAAATTCCATCACTTCAAATATCTCAGAATATATTGATATCTATTTACAAAAGTACGTCAAAGAATTGCCATCTTTTCTAAAAGATTCCACAGAAATGTTAAAAATATTAGAAGGTATAAAATGGGAAAAGAATTATCTCTTTGCCACATGTGACGTATCCTCACTTTATACTTGTATTTCACATAGAGGTGGGTTAGTGCAATCTCGTATAAAGGACGAGACGATAAAAACTGAACAGAAAAGATTTATAACAGAGGGCATCAATTTTATACTAACCCATAATTATTTCAACTATAACAATGGATTTTATATACAGAAATGTGGGACTGCAATGGGGACCAGATTTGCCCCAAGTTATGCAAATCTATTCATGGGATTGTGGGAGAGAGAATTTCTAGAATCTAGCATACTTGCAGCAAATCTGGTCCTATACAGACGCTATATCGACGATATAGTACTAATTTGGAAAGGAACACGACAGGACTTTGAACATTTTATTTTAGAAATGAACACTAATAACAAAAATATGAAATTTACTAGTGAAATCAGTAATGAAAAAATACATTTCCTATATCTTGAAATATATATTAGTAACAAAATCATAAATACAAAAACATATTTTAAATCGGTGGATGCAAATAATTTTATACATCAGACAAGCTGCCACCACCGAACTTGGAAGAAAAACATCCCCAAGGGACAGTTATTACGTATTAGAAAGAATTGTAGTAACGATATTGATTATGAGATACAGGCAGAAGTTCTAAAGGAGAAATTTATAGATAAAGGGTATAAGGATAAAGACATTACAGCTATTAAAAATGAGTTAAAAATAAGGAATAGAAAGGAGCTACTAATAACGAAAAAGAAAGATAATATTATGATAAATGACAATAAAGAACTCTTTGTCCCTTTCATTACAAAGTATATTCAAAACAACTATCTAGTAGAAAAAATTATAAGGAAGCATTGGTCGGTCCTAAAAAGTGATGAACTAATAGGGGAATTACTCCCGAAATATCCTAAAATAATATACAAAAAATCCCAAAATTTGAAATCAATCTTGGCTCCTACAGAAATGAAAAAGAAAAATAATAGAGACCATGATCTAATGGATAAAGTAATCAATGGATATTTTCCTTGCTTAACATGTAAGGCCTGCAAACATGCTGTAAAAACAAAGGAAATAAAATCGAATGTCACAGGGAAGACATACAAAATCAAGCAACAAATACAATTTTCAGATAAAAATGTGGTATATCTCCTTGAGTGCATTTGCGGCCTACAATATATAGGAGAATCAGAAAGACCCCTGAGGGATCGCATTAGGGAACACATTCTCTCGATTGAAAATTTTGACCAAGAAAGAAATAAAGAACTACCTATTCCAAAACATTTCTCTAGTTGCAATAAAGCAAATCCCAAATGTCTAAAATATACTGGAATAGCTAAGGTCCAGAGAATTAGGAGAGGCATGGATATACACAATAGTCTACTAAAATTAGAAGGAAAATGGATTTTTGAAATGAAGTCTCTAACTCCTAACGGATTAAATCAAGAGTTTGATTTGGGGTGTTTTCTTATCAACTAGTTTCAGATTTTTATACAAAATTATATTTATATTTTTATTCTGTTAAAAATTTTATTTTGTAATATTAAACATTCCATTAAATTTAAATTTATAATTCTAATACTAATAATATAATATTCCATAGAATTTGTTTATAGAACAACATATTGGGGGGTAGTCATCAACGTGTCTACTTTTCCTGCCTTTGCCGGCCCAATACGCCCGCCTAAGCTCGCCTCACATCGCCGCCGCGGACCTGCAAAAATTCGCCTAAGTTATCAAAAAAGCTGTCAAAAAGCTGCGCACTAAGTACGGGGCGATGAGCAGCGGACATTAAGAGTTATCACTCATCCGATCTCGCTGCTCTTCGGCTTTTTCACAGCTTTCTTGCTAGCTTGTCACTAAGCACCCACACTAAACTACACTGTTCTACCCCCTATACCGGCGCCCCCGGAGCCCCCCGCAACTCAATAAAGTTACTAACCCCTAAACCGCCGCTCCTAGACCCCGCCACAACTCTTATAAATGTATTAACCCCTAAACCATGGCTCCTAGACCCCTCCGCAACTCTTATAAATGTATTAACCCCTAAACCGCCACTCCCGGACACCGCTGCCACCTACATTATACCTAGTAACCCCTATCCTGCCCCCCCTATACCGTCGCCCTCTATAATAAAATTATTAACCCCTATCCTGCTGATCCCGCACCTCGCCGCAACTAAATAGTTTAACCCCTAAACCGCCGCTCCCTGACCCCGCCGCAACCTATATTACATTTATTAACCCCTATCCTGCCCCCCCTACACCGTCGCCACCTATAATACATTTATTAACCCCTATCCTGCCCCCCACTACACCGCCGCCACTGTAATAAAATTATTAACCCCTAAACCTAAGTCTAACACTAACCCTAACACCCCCCTAACTTAAATATTAATTAAATAAATCTAAATAATATTTCTATTATGAACTAAATTAATCCTATTTAAAACTAAATACTTACCTTTAAAATAAACACTAATATAGCTACAATATAAATAATAATTATATTGTAGCTATGTTAGGATTTATTTTTATTTTACAGGCAAATTTCAATTTATTTTAACTAGGTACAATAGCTATTAAATAGTTATTAACTATTTAATAGCTTACCTAGCTAAAATAAAGAGAAATTAACCTGTAAAATAAAAACTAACCAAAGTTACAATTACACCTAACACTACACTATACTTAAATAAATTATTCCTATTTAAAACTAAATACTTACCTGTAAAATAATTACATTGTAGCTATCTTAGGATTTATATTTATTTTACAGGTAACTTTGTATTTATTTTAGCTAGTTAGAATAGTTATTAAATAGCTATTAATGACCTATTAATGCCCTCCCTCCAGAAGGCTTTGTGGAATAGAGCAGTCTCAACGCTGGTGGCAAGACCGCGCTATAAAACAATCAAGTGGAAGATGACATCGCCCGGATAGAAGACTTCTTCAGCGCCTCTTGGAAGATGACATCGCCCGGATGGAAGACTTCTTCAGCGCCGCTTGGAGGATCACTTCATCGGATGGAAGATTTCTTCAGCGCCGCTTGGAGGATAACTTCTGCCGCTCCGGGTCTCCTCTTCGGTTCCATCGCTGCTCGGCTGAGTGAAGACGACTCAAGGTAGGATGATCTTCAGGGGATTAGTGTTAGGTTATTTTAAGGGGGGTTTGGGTTAGATTAGGGGTATGTGGGTGGTGGGTTTTAATGTTGTGGGGGGTTGTATTTTTCTTTTACAGGCAAAAGAGCAGTTTTCTTTGGGGCATGCCCCACAAAATGCCCTTTTAAGGGCTGGTAAGGTAAAAGAGCTTTGAACTTTTTTAATTTAGAATAGGGTAGGGCATTTTTTTATTTTGGGGGGGTTTGTTATTTTATTAGGGGGCTTAGATTAGGTGTAAGTAGCTTAAAATTGTTGTAATATTTTTAAAATGTTTGTAACTTATTTTTTGTATTTTTTGTAACTTAGCTTTTTTATTTTTTGTACTTTAGTTAGTTTATGTAATTGTATTTAATTGTAGTTATTTGTAGGTAATTTATTTAATTAATGTAATGATAGTGTAGTGTTAGGTTTAATTGTAACTTAGGTTAGGATTTATTTTACAGGTAATTTTGTATTTCTTTTAGCTAGGTAGTTATTAAATAGTTAATAACTATTTAATAACTATTATAACTAGCTAAAATAAATACAAAGTTACCTGTAAAATAAATATAATTCCTAAAATAGCTACAATGTAATTATTAATTACATTGTAGCTATCTTAGGGTTTATTTTACAGGTAAGTATTTAGTTTTAAATAGGAATAATTTATTAAAGTATAGTGTAGTGTTAGGTGTAATTGTAACTTAGGTTAGTATTTTACAGGTAAATTTCTCTTTATTTTAGCTAGGTAAGCTATTAAATAGTTAATAACTATTTAATAGCTATTGTACCTAGTTAAAATAAATTGAAATTTGCCTGTAAAATAAAAATAAATCCTAACATAGCTACAATATAATTATTATTTATATTGTAGCTATATTAGGGTTTATTTTAAAGGTAAGTATTTAGTTTTAAATAGGATTAATTTAGTTCATAATAGAAATATTATTTAGATTTATTTAATTAATATTTAAGTTAGGGGGGTGTTAGGGTTAGTGTTAGACTTAGGTTTAGGGGTTAATAAATTTATTACAGTGGCGGCGGTGTAGTGGGGGGCAGGATAGGGGTTAATAAATGTATTATAGGTGGCGACGGTGTAGGGGGGCAGATTAGGGGTTAATAAATTTAATATAGGTTGCGGCAGGGTCTGGGAGTGGCGGTTTAGGGGTTAATACATATATTATAGTTGAGGTGGGCTCCGGGAGCGGCAGTTTAGGGGTTAATACATATATTATAGTTGCGGTGGGCTCCGGGAGCGGTGGTTTAGGGGTTAATATGTATAGAGTAGCTTGCGGTGGGCTCCAGGAGCGGCGGTTTAGGAGGTAATAACTTTATTTAGTTGCGGCGGTGTAGAGGGGACAGATTAGTGGTGTTTAGACTCGGGGTACATGTTAGGGTGTTAGGTGCAGACATCTCCCATAGGAATCAATGGGATGTCTGGCAGCAACGAACATGAACTTTCGCTATGGTCAGACTCCCATTGATTCCTATGGGATCCGCCGCCTCCAGGGTGGCGGATTGAAAACCACGTACGCTGGGCCGGAAAAGTGCCGAGCGTACCTGATAGTTTTTTGATAACTAGCAAAAGTAGTCAGATTGTGCCGCACTTGTGTGCGGAACATCTGGAGTGATGTAAGAAGCGATTTGTGTCGGACTGAGTCCGGCGGATCGAAGTTTACGTCACAAAATTCTACTTTTGCCGGTCTCTAGCCTTTGATAACTAAGGCGAATCAGCCTCGCCACAAATACGCTGCGGAATTCCAGCGTATTTGAGGTTGACGGCTTGATAACTAGGCCCCATTGTATACATATGTATATATATTTCTATATGTTATTTTACTAAGTCCTATATACTGTACGTACATACCGTCTATTCATAGATTACTAACAAAATTAAATTAACACCAAACATTACCCCTATTAATTTATACCCCTCCATAAAAAAACACTAGTAATCACTAAGTTATATCTTTCGTCTGTCACTATCCGCTACGGTGTGCACATTGTCGAACTTGTTTTGTTCGAACTGGTGGACAAGTGTGCCCACTGTTTGTGGGGGTGACGTTTGAAAGCTGTTTCAAAATAATTAAAACAAAATAAAATGGAAAAAATTCTTTAACATGAACTATACCGCAATCATATCATGTCTTATGATTTGTCCATTAGATGTAGGTTTGGCATATGAAATTTTCTGTAACATAAAGTTCTGCCAAATGAAATTCTGCAACTCCCAATAACTCTGTAATGAATCATACCATGACATACCCCTTATAAAGAATATAATCAACTAATCCTGATATGAACCAAAAAAAAACCCTTTTCATAATTAGAAATCGATATCCATTATCATTACTGTATCTTTTATTATTTTTTCATTTTCATTCACAATTTCATTTTTATTTTCAATTTTTAATTTTCACTTTATTGTAACATATATGGTTGATATATTTATTTATTTACCCCTCTTTTTTTTCTCACAAAATCATATATTGTAATATGATCGTATATTTCCTCATTTTCGGTAAACAGACTGTGAGCATAGTACAACAGGTGCTTTATATAATAAAATATCTCTTTAAAATAATGCAGCCACTAATTAAAAATAAGAATAAAAATAATTCATTATGATATATACTATTAAAACATAATACATTGTACGAACAAATAAGTTGCCAAAATACTGAGACTGCAGTAACCAATTAAGTTACTATTATACTAAGATTGCAGTAACCAATTATAATCAATTATTTTACAATATCACACCGGCTATAAAAGGCACCACTGTAGTAATGCAAGGAGAGCTTGACAAAGGCATGCTAGCCGAAACACGTTGCTCTTTATTCTGGTCCTTCTGAGGATCCATACTTGACAAAAACACGCAGTCTGACGCTGACTGACTTAGAAACGCCAACCGGCGATATTGCTGTCAGCGAAAAAGGATTGCTAGAACCTTTGGCGGTAACAAAGTAACCAGCGGGACTTTGTGCTAACTAACATCCGGAGATCTAAAGATCCACCTATACCAAACACGGCCCGGCTGTAAGAAACGAGAGAACAGCGATTAAGACCGTTTGCAAGGGAGCTGCTTGACACCCTCCGGTGATTAATGAGCAATGCTGGAGAATTTAATCAAAATTGACTTTTAATCACTGATTAAGAATCTGACCCTTTCATTTATTTGTATACTACACTGATTTTAGGGTCATTTGATTTTATGGTCATTTGTTTTTTATCTCTATATATTTGTTTTGGCCATTTATGCATTTATGTTTTAAGGCTTTTTTTACTTTTTTAACAGTTGCATATTTACTACCAGTATTTTATCATTTGTATGAATTTTTCATGTATGAATTATTAATGTGTGAGATTGTTATGTATTAATATTATGTATTATTTAATATGAATTGTCAATATTACATTTTTTATTTTAATACCCCTTTTATCTATGCAAATTGAGACAATAACTTATTAAGCCATATAGTGTATAGTTTAGCTGTCTTTTCAGCGCCACAGATTTTTTAGCATTGTTTGAGTACCTGCAAGGGCACTTAACATTCCAAATACATTCCCCCAGTAGATCTTTTAAGGTGTTTTTTAGGAGATAATCACCTGAATCTGTAGGCTTCTATTCACTTTGTATTGCAAGCGCATTTGTCTCTTTGCATACACAAATGGAGCTCATCGCCGCCTTATCACACGCACAAGCTGGCTGTTTCAAAACTTGTAATGGCAGCGATATGGAGGATGAAATAACGCAACTTTTGTTGCGTTCGTTAAATACCCTCTAACGCGCATAACTCTTAATCTACCTGAAAGTTATTTATGCTTTCTTTGTATGTTAATAAAAAAATGGGTATTCTGGGTTTAATATTTTAATAAGGATTTGCAGAAATAAGAAATACTGTGAAAAAGAACAGTTGCTTTTTCAGATTGGAATGTTAATGTTCTGTGCTGTGCCGTGCCTGGCATTTCAGGTCTGATCTGATAGCTGTTGACAAGCACAAACATGAATTGTATTCAAATGCTCACAAAGGACTGACTGCAAATACTGGCTATGGTTAGATATCAGTAGCTGCTGTACAATAGATCCGTGTAGGCTACATGCTAAACTAATTGGGTTTAACCACGCACAAGAAAAAAAAAAGTTTATGTACTGTTACTGTAATAATTTATTTTTTAAAACAAGTTCCTTTCTGCAGTGTGCTGCTTGCATATCATTTGGTAAAATTGAATATAAAGGCACTGTAAACACTTTGAGATTTTTATATAAAAATGTTTAGTTATGCCTAGTAAAACATCTGTGCAATGTACTCTTATTATTTATTTTGTCCATTTTCATATAGTTTAGCTCTGAAAATTGTAGCTTTTCTAATTCTCAGACCTGAAAAAGCCCACAGCAAACTTTTTAAGGCTAACCCTGCTACACGTCTCTTCCTAATTACATTTAGCAGAAAACAACTGCAATACAAGTTATACTAAGGTAATGACTATGGCTATAATTGTCGTCAGCAGACTTAAGCCTGGATCTGTTCTTCCAAATAAAACAGGCGGTGGGTGGAGTTTGGCTATTGAAAAACAAATGCAGCAAATAAGATGTTATATTTTTTTTAAACATGTTTAGACTTGGCTGATATGGCTTATATAGCAAAAATATATAAATGTCTTGTAACTACTAGATGTTTAATGTTATTATAGTTATTATCAATGCCCTTTCATAAAGAGTAATGCATTCCCTGGAACAATTGGGGACATTTAAATGAATCAAGTTTGTAATATTATTATTATTATTCCATAGCACTATTTTATTTATTTATTTTTCCCACTTTTGCCATGGCTGTGTTTCTTTCTTCTTTTTTTTTTTTTCACTGCCACAAAAAGTTGCATCCCCAAGGAACCATAAGCTTAACTGTGCATCATTCAACACAGTGATTGTGTGATATGTGCAGAATCTCATATGATTCTGTCTATAATTATCCACAGCAAAAAAATCATACAAATACTCAAAAGGGTTTCCAAGGGGTATGTTTCTGGAATGTAACAGCCTGCAATTGTGATAAGGAAAGTATAATTTAAAAGATTTTGATAATAAGAGTAGTGTTGGGGGATCTATTATTAAACAAGATTATGAAAAAAAGAGTAGCCATGTTTCATACTGGCAGTGTGCGTTCCCAATTATCTGCTTAATTAACACAATTAACCAATCAGGATTGATTTTTTTTTATGTAAGAGAGAACCCCTTTGAAGAATCAGAACACAACAAGGACCAAGAAGAATATGACCTCCTGTTTCAGCTGTCTTTATGAAGCTAAATCATAAAGATTCTTTACCTGGACATCAGGCAAGGAAAAGTGAAGGCTCTATTATTGTTTATTTATTTATTTAATTTTTTTCATAACTTCAGTTTTTTGGGGGGGAGTGGGAGAGGAGTTGGAGGTATTTGTGGTATTTATAAGCGTGGGAGGGGGTTGTATAGTGGGGTTCACTGGTGAGAATATTATGTAGAAGTGTGTTTACAGTAGGTTAATCATATAGGGGTTGTTTTGTGTTGGGTCATTTATGGAGCCCTTTTGGTGTTAGAGTAGTACTGTTATCAAGACAGTGTGGTTAGGATTAATTACTCTGGAACAATTTGCTGTTAGGATTAATTGCCATTTTCATTTGAGGCTGTAAGGAAATGGAAACATTTCATGATTCCATGCACAAATAATTAATCAAACTGTTAATGTATTAGCATTTGATATTAAAACTATTAGAACACATCTAATTGCAGGCCAGCTAATACCCTGGGTACAAGGCTTTGTTTACATTCCTTCTCCATGCACAACATAAACAATATAGACTTTCAGTATTGCATAAAACTATGATAAACTAATGTAATGGTTTTCAACAAATGGCAGGAAAGTAGCTACATCGTTGCTTGTTAATACATTGTTCACAGTCTTGTAATATAGAGTTAGTTCTTTAATTCTGTAGAAGGGGGCAAAGAGCTGCAGACAAGCCACAACTGTCTCTCTGACACCATGCAGGCATAGAGAGATGCAGTATGAAAGTCTGGTTCAGTGTTGCTTTTGGGTATCATCACAGTGTTGGACATGGAAAATTCCTGTTGAGATGATATTAGGCTGGACATCTTCTACAAAGTGTTTGTCAACTGATGAGATGGAGTTCCTCCTGTTTGTTATAACTGTTATCTTCTTCCCTGCCAGTGTATGCCATATTTAGCAACTAACAAGCCATTAACAATTAAAGATAAGTATTGCCTAATGTATAATCATTGCTTTGTTTAGTCTAAGTTGTCAATAAAAGTGATCACACATTTCCTTTGTCCTCCCTTTGTTCAGTACTTAAAGTTACGTTAGTGCACTCTTTGATCAGGTAGCTAAAATGGAACTATAATGGGTATGTTTCTGGGCAGCCCATGACAGGTTGTAATATTGAGTGTAGCATATAAGAATCTGAAATATCTCCGGTTATCAGCTGCTTATGAAGCCTAATCTAACCTGAAAACATTCTCAGTGCTATATAGCAGAGCTTGATGAACAGTTTGATATCAATTTCATGGGGTCTATATCTACTACTTGATCCAGACTGTTGAGGCCTACAGCAGCCCTAAGCCCACAGGTTCTCAACACCAAATACTGTCCACTCTACATACAGCTCTAGCAGAACATTTTGCCAAATGAGGCTAAACTGATTTTTCAAGATTTGGAAGAACTGCTTCCACAATATTTTTAGTGATCTGATGAAGTATTGTGTGAGCACTATAAAACCATTTCCTCTGGGCCCTTCACTGAGGGATGTTCCGCAGAAGCTACTGTATCACAGGTGAATTCGAGATCACTTGCACTGATATGGGAAACACCTATTTTACACATGATAATAAGTTCCCACATTGAGTAACACAAGCGCCCAGACAATATATATGTATATTATATACTGTATGTATTCTTTATTTTTTGCCAAGGAATGCAAGTATGAAAAGCATCTCTGACTCCCAACCCAAAATCTATTTAATTAAATTATCTGTTAATCCATCTTTTGAAGTTTCATAGACCGATCCTGTTTGGGAAAAAATAAAAGATGCCAAAATGCTGAGCATCCAAAACTAGAAACCACATAGACTTGTCAAACAACTTCACAAACGGAAAACATAAATGGAGATACCTATCTTGATGATATAAGAGACAGCCAAGAAACCTGTGGAAAACATCCAAACATTTTTGCAATACCTCAGAGTCAGTGGAATACATGGGCGTAGATAGCCATAAGCATGTGACTTTCTTCATTCCAGTACTTCGGAATTTTCTGTGTGAACGACTCAAATTATGAATGTTACAACCAGGTTTTTGTTGTTGTTTTTTTTTGTATTTTGATAGGTTAAACAAAAAAAAAATATAAGAAACATGCTTTCTCAAAATGTATGCAAGTAATAGAAAATTAAAACATGGTGGCTTATTAAATACATGTAGGCGATCACTGCCTAATCTGTTTTTGTTTACACTTAAAGGGATAGTAAACCCAAATATTTTCTTTCATAATTCAGACTGATGCAATTTTAAGCAACTTTCTAATTTTCTCCTATTATCTAATTTTCATGGTATCTTTATTTGAAATGCAAGAATGTAAGTTTAGATGCCGGCCCATTTTTGGTGAACAACGTGGGTTGTTCTTGCTGATTGGTGGATAAATTCATCCGCCAATAAAAAAAGTGCTGTCCATAGTTCTGAACCAAAAAAAGCCTAGAGGCCTTCTTTTTCAAATAAAGATAGCAAAAGAACAAAAAAATTGATAATAGGAGTAAATTAGAAAGTTGCTCAAGATTTCATGCTCTATCTGAATCACGTGCCCCTCTAATCTGAATCATGAAAGCAAAAATTGGGGTTTTCTATCCCTTTAAAGCAACATTGTACTAAAAAAATGTTCTATCATGCATATGACAGAGCAACATTTACCCGTTAAAAACATAATTTATGTAAGAACTTACCTGATAAATTCATTTCTTTCATATTGGCAAGAGTCCATGAGCTAGTGACGTATGGGATATACAATCCTACCAGGAGGGGCAAAGTTTCCCAAACCTCAAAATGCCTATAAATACACCCCTCACCACACCCACAATTCAGCTTAACGAATTGCCAAGTAGTGGGGTGATAGAAAAAGGAGTAAAACGCATCAAAAAAAGGAACTGGAAATATAATTGTGTTTTATACAAAAAAACATAATCACCATAAAAAGGGTGGGTCTCATGGACTCTTGCCAATATGAAAGAAATGAATTTATTAGGTAAGTTCTTACATAAATTATGTTTTCTTTCACGTAATTGGCAAGAGTCCATGAGCTAGTGACGTATGGGATAGTAATACCCAAGATGTGGTACTCCACAGAAGAGTCACTAGAGAGGGAGGGAAAAAAATTAAATCCACATCCAAAAAAAAAAAAAGTTTTTATCATAATTGAAAAGAAAAAACTTAAATCATAAGCAGAGGAATCAAACAGAAACAGCTGCCTGAAGAACTTTTCTACCAAAAACTGCTTCCGAAGAGTCAAATACATCAAAACGGTAGAATTTAGTAAATGTATGCAAAGAAGACCAAGTTGCTGCTTTGCAAATCTGATCAACTGAAGCTTCATTCTTAAAAGCCCACAAAGTGGAAACTGATCTAATAGAATGAGCTGTGATTCTCTGAGGCGGGGCCTGACCCGACTCCAAATAAGCCTGATGAATCAAAAGCTTTAACTAGGATGCCAAGGAAATGGCAGAAGGTTTCTGACCTTTCCTAGAACCAGAAAAGACAACAAATAGACTAGAAGTCTTCCTGAAATCTTTAGTAGCTTCAACATAATATTTCAAAGCTCGTATAACATCCAGATAATGTAAGGATCTCTCCAAAGAATTCTTAGGATTAGGACACAAAGAGGGAACAACAATTTCCCTATTAATGTTGTTAGAATTCACAACTTTAGGTAAAAATGTAAATGAAGTCCGAAAAATTGCCTTATCCTGATGGAAAATCAGAAAAGGAGACTCACAAGAAAGAGCAGATAATTCGGAAACTCTTCTAGCAGAAGAGATAGCCAAAAGGAACAACACTTCCCAAGAAAGTAGTTTAGTATCCAAAGAATGCATAGGCTCAAAAGGAGGAGCCTGTAAAGCCTTCAAAACCAAATCAAGACTCCAAGGAGGAGAGATTGATTTAATGACAGGCTTGATACGGACCAAAGGCTGCACAAAACAGTGAATATCAGGTAGCTTAGCAGAGATGTGTCCCTTCAAGGAACTTGCAGACAAGCTTTTATCCAAACCATCCTGAAGAAACTGTAAAATTCTAGGAATTCTAAAAGAATGCCAGGAGAATTTATGAGAAGAACACCATGAAATATAAGTCTTCCAAACTTGATAATAAATCTTCCTAGAAACAGATTTACGAGCCTGTAACATAGTATCAATCACTGAGTCAGAGAAACCTCTATGACTAAGCACTAAGGGGCATGATGCCCCATGTTTCTGGCAAGCCTGCAGGCTCGCCAGAAACACCAGTTATGAAGCAGCGGTCACAAAGACCGCTGCTCCATAACCTGTCCGCCTGCTCTGAGCAGGCGGACAGACATCGCTGGAAATCAACCCGATCGAGTACGATCGGGTTGATTGACACCCCCCTGCTGGTGGCCCATTGGCCGCGAGTCTGCAGGGGGCGGCGTTGCACCAGCAGCTCTTGTGAGCTGCTGGTGTAATGCTGAATATGGCGACCGTATTGCTCGCCGTATTCAGCGTTGTCTGTCGGACCTGATCCGCACTGTCGGATCAGGTCCGACAGACATTGATAACTAGGGGCCAATGTGTTCAATTTCCATACCTTCAAATTTAACGATTTGAGATCCTGATGGAAAAAACGGTCCTTGAGACAGAAGGTCTGGTCTTAAAGGAAGTGGCCAAGGTTGGCAACTGGACATCCAGACAAGATCCACATACCAGAACCTGTGAGGCCATGCTGGTGTTACCAGAAACACAAACGATTGTTCCATGATGATCTTGGAGCTCACTCTTGGAAGTAGAACTAGAGGTGGGAAGATATAAGCAGGTTGGTAAAACCAAGGAACTGCTAATGCATCCACCGACTCCACCTGAGGATCCCTTGACCTGGACAAGTACCTGGGAAGTTTCTTGTTTAGACGGGAAGCCATCAGATCTATTTCTGGAAGACCACACATCTGAACAATCTGAAAAAAACACATCTGGATTTAGAGACCACTCCCCCGGATGTAAAGTCTGACGGCTGAGATAATGCGCTTCCCAATTGTCTACACCTGGGATATGTACCGCATAAATTAGACAAGAGCTGGATTCCTCCCAAGAAAGTATCCGAGATATTTCTTTCATAGCTAGGGGACTGTGAGTCCCACCCTGATGATTGACATATGATTGACATATGCCACAGTTGTGATATTGTCTGTCTGAAAACAAATGGTTCTTTCTTCAACAGAGGCCAAACCTGAAGAACCCTGAAAATAGCATGGAGTTCTAAAATATTGATAGGTAACCTCGCCTCTTGAGATTTCCAAACCCCTTGTGCTGTCAGAGATCCCCAGACAGCTCCCCAACCTGAAATACTTGCATCTCTTGTAATTACAGTCCAGGGTGGACGAACAAAAGAGGCCCCTTGAACTATACGATGGTGATCTAACCACCAAGTCAGAGAGAGTTTAACATTGGGATTTAAGGATATTAATTGTGATATCCTTGTATAATCCCTGCACCATTGATTCAGCATACAAAGCTTAAGAGGTCTCGTATGAAAACGAGCAAAGGGGATCACGTCCGATGCTGCAGTCATGAGACCTAAAACTTCCATGCACATAGCCACTGAAGGGAATGATTGAGTCTGAAGGTTTCGACAAGCTGAAACCAATTTTATTCGTCTCTTGTCTGTTAGAGACAGAGTCATGGACACTGAATCTATCTGGAAACCTAAAAAGGTGACCCTTGTCTGAGGAATCAAGGAACTTTTTGGTAAATTGATCCTCCAACCATGTCTTTGAAGAAACAACACTAGTTGAATCATGTGAGATTAGGCAGAATGTAAAGACTGAGCTAGTATCAAGATATTGTCCAAATAAGGAAACACGGCAATACCCTGTTCTCTGATTACAGAGAGTAGGGCACCGAGAACCTTTGAAAAAATTATTGGAGCTGTCATTAGGCCAAATGGAAGAGTGATAAATTGGTAATGCTTGTCTAGAAAAGAGAATCTCAGAATCCGATAGGGGTCTGGATGAATTTGGAATATGAAGATATGCATCCTGTAAGTCTTATCGTGGACATATAATGACCTTGCTGAACAAAAGGCAGAATAGTCCTTATAAGCGCCATTTTGAAAGTTGGCACTCTTATAAAACGATTCAAAATTTTCAAATCCAGAACTGGCCTGAATGAATTTTCTTTCTTTGGGACAATTAATAGATTTGAATAAAACCCCAGACCCTGTTCCTGAAACGGAACTGGTATGATTACACAGCTCTAGATCTGAAACACACTTCAGAAAAGCCTGAGCCTTCACTGGATTTTCTGGAACGTGTAAAAGAAAAAATCTTCTCACAGGAGGTCTATTCGATACCCTTGAGAGACAATACTCTGAATCTACTGAATTTGGGCAGAATCTGCCCAAATGTTTTGGAAAAATTTTAATCTGCCCCCCACCAGCTGAGCTGGAATGAGGGCAGCACCTTCATGCGGACTTGGGGGCTGGCTTTGGTTTCTTAAAAGGCTTGGATTAATTCCAACTTGAAGAAGGTTTCCAATTGGAACCAGATTCTTTGGGGGAAGGATTGGCTTTCTGTTCCTTATTCTGTCGAAAAGAACGAAAATGATTAGAAGCTTTAGATTTACCCTTAGATCTTTTATCCTGAGGTAAAAAAAAACTCCCTTCCCCCCAGTGACAGTTGAAATAATTGAATCCAACTGTGAACCAAATAAATTGTTACCTTGGAAAGAAAGAGATAGTAGTCTAGACTTAGATACCATGTCAGCATTCCAATATTTGAGCCACAAAGCTCTTCTAGCTAAAATAGCTAAAGACAGAGGGGCCTAGTTATCAAGCCGTCAACCTCAAATACGCTGGAATTCCGCAGCGTATTTGTGGCGAGGCTGATTTGCCTTAGTTATCAAAGGCTAGAGACCGACAAAAGTAGAATTTTGTGACGTAAACTTCGATCCGCCGGACTCAGTCCGACACAGATCGATTCTTACGTCACTCCAGATGTTCCGCACACAAGTGCGGCACAATCTGACTACTTTTGCTAGTTATCAAAAAACTAGCATGTACGCTCGGCACTTTTACGGCCCAGCGTACCTGGTTTTTAAACCGCCACCCGGGAGGCGGATTCCATAGGAATCAATGGGAGTCTGACCATAGCGAAAGTACAAGTTCGCTGCTGCCAGACATTCCATTGATTCCTATGGGAGCTGTCTACACCTTACACCCTAACATGTACCCCGAGTCTAAACACCACTAATCTGTCCCCCCTACACCGCCGCAACTAAATAAAATTATTACCCCCTAAACCGCCGCTCCCGGAGCCCACCGCAAGCTACTCTATACATATTAACCCCTAAACCGCCGCTCCCGGAGCCCACCGCAACTATAATAAATGTATTAAACCCTAAACCGCCGCTCCCGGAGCCCACCGCCACCTACATTATACCTAGTAACCCCTATCCTGCCCCCCCTATACCGCCGCCCTCTATAATAAAGTTATTAACCCCTATCCTGCCCCCCACTACACCGCCGCCACTGTAATAAATTTATTAACCCCTAAACCTAAGTCTAACACTAACTCTAAATATTAATTAAAAAAATCTAAATAATATTTCTATTATGAACTAAATTAATCCTATTTAAAACTAAATACTTACCTTTAAAATAAACCCTAATATAGCGACAATATAAATAATAATTATATTGTAGCTATCTTAGGATTTATTTTTATTTTACAGGCAAATTTAAATTTATTTTAACTTGGTACAATAGCTATTAAATAGCTATTAACTATTTAATAGCTACCTAGCTAAAATAAAGAGAAATTTACCTGTAAAATTATTCCTATTTAAAACTAAATACTTACCTGTAAAATAAACCCTAAGATAGCTACAATGTAATTAATAATTACATTGTAACTATTTTAGGAATTATATTTATTTTACAGGTAACTTTGTATTTATTTTAGCTAGTTAGAATAGTTATTAAATAGTTATTAACTATTTAATAACTACCTAGCTAAAAGAAATACAAAATTACCTGTAAAATAAATCCTAACCTAAGTTACAATTAAACCTAACACTACACTATCATTAAATTAACTAAATAAATTAACTACAAATAACTACAATTAAATACAATTAAATAAACTAACTAAAGTACAAAAAATAAAAAAGCTAAGTTAAAAAAAATAAAAAAAGTTACAAACATTTTAAAAATATTACAACAATTTTAAGCTACTTACACCTAATCTAAGCCCCCTAATAAAATAACAAACCCCCCCAAAATAAAAAAATGCCCTACCCTATTCTAAATTTAAAAAGTTCAAAGCTCTTTTACCTTACCCGCCCTTAAAAGGACCTTTTAAGGTCTATTGGCTGACCAGAACAGCCAATAGAATGCGAGCTCAATCTGATTGGCTGATTGGATCAGCCAATCGGATTGAACTTGAATCTGATTGGCTGATTCAATCAACCAATCAGATTTTTCCTACCTTAATTCCGATTGGCTGATAGAATCCTATCAGCCAATCAGAATTGAAGGGACGCCATCTTGGATGACGTCCCTTAAAGGAACCTTCATTCGTCGGTAGTCCGTCGGTAAAGAAGGATGTTCCGCGTCGGCGGGATGAAGATTGAAGACCCCGCTTGGAAGATGACATCGCCCGGATAGAAGACTTCTTCAGCGCCTCTTGGAAGATGACATCGCCCGGATGAAAGACTTCTTCAGCGCCGCTTGGAGGATCACTTCATCGGATAGAAGATTTCTTCAGCGCCGCTTGGAGGATAACTTCTTCCGCTCTGGGTCTCCTCTTCGGTTCCATCGCTGCTTCGCTGAGTGAAGACGACTCAAGGTAGGATGATCTTCAGGGGATTAGTGTTAGGTTATTTTAAGGGAGGTTTGGGTTAGATTAGGGGTATGTGGGTGGTGGGTTTTAATGTTGGGGGGGTTGTATTTTTCTTTTACAGGCAAAAGAGCTGAATTCTTTGGGGCATGCCCCACGAAAGGTCCTTTTAAGGGCTGGTAAGGTAAAAGAGCTTTGAACTTTTTAAATTTAGAATAGGGTAGGGCATTTTTTTATTTTGGGGGGTTTGTTATTTTATTAGGGGGCTTAGATTAGGTGTAAGTAGCTTAAAATTGTTGTAATATTTTTAAAATGTTTGTAACTTATTTTTTTTATTTTTTGTAACTTAGCTTTTTTTATTTTTTGTACTTTAGTTAGTTTATGTAATTGTATTTAATTGTAGTTATTTGTAGTTAATTTATTTAATTAATTTAATGATAGTGTAGTGTTAGGTTTAATTGTAACTTAGGTTAGGATTTATTTTACAGGTAATTTTGTATTTCTTTTAGCTAGGTAGTTATTAAATAGTTAATAACTATTTAATAACTATTCTAACTAGCTAAAATAAATACAAAGTTACCTGTAAAATAAATATAAATCCTAAGATAGCTACAATGTAATTATTAATTATATTGTAGCTATCTTAGGGTTTATTTTACAGGTAAGTATTTAGTTTTAAATAGAAATAATTTATTTAAGTATAGTGTAGTGTTAGGTGTAATTGTAACTTAGGTTAGTTTTTATTTTACAGGTTAATTTCTCTTTATTTTAGCTAGGTAAGCTATTAAATAGTTAATAACTATTTAATAGCTATTGTACCTAGTTAAAATAAATTGAAATTTGCCTGTAAAATAAAAATAAATCCTAAGATAGCTACAATATAAGTATTATTTATATTGTAGATATATTAGGGTTTATTTTAAAGGTAAGTATTTAGTTTTAAATAGGATTAATTTAGTTCATAATAGAAATATTATTTAGATTTATTTAATTAATATTTAAGTTAGGGGGTGTTAGGGTTAGTGTTAGACTTAGGTTTAGGGGTTAATAATTTTATTACAGTGGCGGCGGTGTAGTGGGGGGCAGGATAGGGGTTAATAAATTTATTATAGGTGGCGACGGTGTAGGGGGGGCAGGATAGGGGTTAATAAATTTAATATAGGTTGCGGCGGGTTCAGGGAGCGGCGGTTTAGGGGTTAAACTATTTAGTTGCGGCGAGGTGCGGGATCAGCAGGATAGGGGTTAATAACTTTATTATAGAGGGCGACGGTATTGGGGGGGGCAGGATAGGGGTTACTAGGTATAATGTAGGTGGCAGCGGTGTCCGGGAGCGGCGGTTTAGGGGTTAATACATTTATAAGAGTTGCGGCGGGGTCTAGGAGCGGCGGTTTAGGGGTTAATACATTTATAAGAGTTGCGGCGGGGTCTAGGAGTGGCGGTTTAGGGGTTAGTAACTTTATTTAGTTGCGGGAGGCTCCGGGGGCGCCGGTATAGGGGGTAGAACAGTGTAGTTTAGTGTGGGTGCTTAGTGACAGGCTAGCAAAAAAGCTGTAAAAAAGCCGAAGAGCAGCGAGATCGGATGAGTGATAACTCTCACAGTCCGCTGCTCATCGCCCCGTACTTGGTGCGCGGCTTTTTGACAGCTTTTTTGATAACTTAGGCGAATTTTTGCAGGTCCGCGGCGATGTGAGGCGAGCTTAGGCGGGCGTATTGGGCCGGCGAAGGCAGGAAAAGTAGACACGTTGATAACTAGGCCCCATAGATTTAACATCAATATTGATGATATCAAAAATAGCATCACAGATAAAATGATTAGCATGTTGAAGCAAGAGAAAAATGCTAGACAAATCAGGATCTGTTTCCTGTTGTCCTAAGCTTTCCAACCAAAAAGTTGATGCAGCTGCAACATCAGCCATGGATATAGCAGGCCTAAGAATGTAGCCAGAAAATAAATAAGCTTTCCTTAGATAAGATTCAAGTTTCCTATCTAAAGGGTCCTTAAAAGAAGTACTATCTTCCATAGGAATAGTAGTACATTTGGCAAGAGTAGAAATAACCCCGTCAACTTTGGAGATTTTTTCCCAAAACTCCAATCTAACTGCTGGCAAAGGATACAACTTTTTAAACCTAGAAGAAGGAATAAAAGAAGTACCAGGTCTATTCCATTCCTTTGAAATCATATCAGAAATAGCATCAGGAACTGGAAAAACCTCTGGTGTAACCACAGGAGGTTTATAAACAGAATTTAAATGTTTACTAGTTTTAGTATCAAGAGGACTAGTTTCCTCAATATCCAAAGTAATCAACACCTCTTTTAACAAGGAACGAATATACTCCATCTTAAAGCGATAAGTAGATTTGTCAGTGTCAATATCTGAGGTAGGATCTTCTGAACCAGATAGATCCTCATAAGAGAAGGATAATTCAGTATGTTGTCGGTCATTTGAAGTTTCATCAACTTTATGAGGTTTTAAAAGACCTTTTACGTTTATTAGAAGGCGGAATAGCAGACAAAGCCTTCTGAATCGCATCAGCAATAAAATCTTTTATATTCACAGGGCTATCATGTACATTAGATGTTGAAGGAACAACAGGCATTGTACTAGTACTGATGGATACATTCTCTGCATGTAAAAGCTTATCATGACAACTGTTACATACTACAGCTGGAGATATAATCTCTGCTAACTTACAACAGATACACTTTGGTAGAACTGTTATCAGGGAGCAGGGTTCCAACAGTGGTTTCTGAGACAGGATCAGATTAAGACATCATGCAAATGTAAGAGGAAAAAAACAACAACATATAAAGCAAAATTATCAATTTCCTTATATTGCAGTTTCAGGAATGGGAAAAAAATGCAAACAGCATAGCCCTCTGAGCATAAAAAAGGCAAGAGGCATATAGGAAGTGGGGTTTAAATAATTAAATTATTTGGCACCAAGTATGACGCACAACGCAAAATGTAATTTTTTTTGGCGCTAACAACATCCGGCAATGACGCAACTCGCATCATGGAAGATGCAACCTTGTGCAAGGAAACCTGGCGTCAACTAAGACACCAGAAATTAAGAATTTGCATCACTGAACGTACCTTTGAACCGAAAAAATTCTCGCGCCAAGAATGACGCAATAAATATCAGCATTTTGCGACCTCGCAAGCCTAATTTTGCCTGTGAAAATTAATGAAAAAGCAGTCAATTTGAAGAAAAGAAAATTTTGAAACTGATAGTCTGCAAAAGGAAATATACATAAACCTGACTCTGTGACTCATTGCAAATATAAGTACAATTTATATATTTAAAACTTTATATTAATACATAAAGTGCCAATCCATAGCCGAGAGTGTCTTAAGAAATAAAAACATACTTACCAAAAGTCATCCATCCACATATAGCAGATAGTCAAACCAGTACTGAAAAAGTATCAGTAGAGGTAATGGAATATGAGAGTATATCGTTGATCTGAAAAGGGAGTTAGGAGATGAATCTCTACGACTGATAACAGAGAACCTTTGAAAAGATTTCCTGTGAGGAAAACCATAGAATCAATAGGTGATACTCTCTTTACATCCCTCTGACAAACACTGTACTCTGAGAGGAATCGGGCTTCCAAATGCTGAGAAGCGCATATCACAGAAGAAAATCAAGCACAAACTTAATTCACCACCTCCATAGGAGGCAAAGTTTGTAAAAATGAATTTTGGGTGTGGTGAGGGGTGTATTTATAGGCATTTTGAGGTTTGGGAATCTTTGCCTCTCCTGGTAGGATTGTATATCCCATACGTCACTAGCTCATGGACTCTTGCCAATTACATGAAAGAAATATTTTTTGTTTCCTGAAAAAAATGTTGAAGGGGAAGTAATGTCAATTTAAAAAAAAATTGCAATTCAAATAGAACATGCAATTTTAAACAACTTTCCAATTTACTTCAGTTATTTAATCTGCTTTGTTCTCTTGATATCTTTTGTTGAAAAGTAAACCTAGGTAGGGTGAGAGGAGCTTAGGGGGTATATTTATCAAAGACAGCATCAATACGCTCGCCAGGCATCGCTGCCGTGGATCTGCATATGATACCCTTATTTATAAAAAAAAACAAACTCAAAAACATGCATGTCAAGTACGGTGTGATGAGCATCGGACTGTTGTTAACTAACAGTCATCGATGTCAGCCAATAGGATTGAGCTTGCATTCTATTGGCTGATTGGAACAGCCAATAGAATGCGAGCTCAATCCTATTGGCTGATTGGATCAGCCAATAGGATTGAAGTTCAATCCTTTTGGCTGATTGCATCAGCCAATAGGATTTTTTCAACCTTAATTCCGATTGGCTGATAGAATTCTATCAGCCAATCGGAATCTAAGGGACGCCATCTTGGATGACATCACTTAAAGGAACCTTCATTCGTCGGGTAGTCGTCAGCAGAAGAGGTGTCTTGAAGATGGACCCGCTCCGTACCGGATGGATGAAGATAGAAGATGCCGTCTGGATGAAGACTTCTGCCCGTCTGGAGGACCACTTCTCCCGGCTTGGATGAAGACTTCTCCCGGCTTCATTGAGGACTTCTTTCCGCTTCGATGAGGACTTCTCCTGGATTTGTTGAGGATGGATGTCGGCTCTTCAAAACTGTAAATGGATCTTCAGGGGGTTAGTGTTAGGTTTTTTTAAGGGTTTATTGGGTGGGTTTTATTTTTAGGTTAGGGCTTTGGGCTGCAATAGAGCTAAATGCCCTTTTAAGGGCAATGCCCATCCAAATGCCCTTTTCAGGGCAATGGGGAGCTTAGGTTTTTTTTAGTTAGGGTTTTATTTGGGGGGTTGGTTGTGTGGGTGGTGGGTTTTACTGTTGGGGGGTTGTTTGTATTTTTTTAAAAGGTAAAAGAGCTGATTTCTTTGGGGCAATGCCCTGCAAAAGGCCCTTTTAAGGGCTATTGATAGTTTAGCTTAGGCTAGGGTTTTTTATTTTGGGAGGGGCTTTTTTTATTTTGATAGGGCTATTAGATTAGGTGTAATTAGTTTAAATATCTTCTAATTTGTTTTTTATTTTGTGTCATTTAGTGTTTGTTTGTTTTTGTAATTTAGGTATTTGTATTTAATTTAGTTATTTGCATTTAATTTAGGTAATTTATTTAATTGTAGTGTAGTGATAGGTGTTAGTGTAACTTAGGTTAGGTTTTATTTTACAGGTAAATTTTTATTTATTTTTAATAACTATTTAGTAACTAATCTACCTAGTTAAAATAAATACAAACTTGCCTGTAAAATAAAAATAAACCCTAAGCTAGCTACATTGTAACTATTAGTTATATTGTAGCTAGCTTAGGGCTTATTTTATAGGTAAGTATTTAGTTTTAAATAGGAATGATTTAGTTATTAATAGTAGGTTTTATTTAGATTTATTTTAATTATATTTAAGTTGGGGGGGGGTAGGGTTAGACTTAGGTTTAGGGGTTAATAAATTTAGTATAGTGGCAGCCACGTTGGGGTGGCAGATTAGGGGTTAATAAATGTAGGTAGGTGGTGGCGATGTTAGGGCCAGCAGATTAGGGGTTAATAATATTTAACTAATGTTTGTGATGCGGGAGTGCGGCGGTTTAGGGGTTAATATGTTTATTATAGTGATGGCGATGTCCAGAGTGGCAGATTAGGGGTTAATAAGTATAATGTAGGTGGCAGCGATGTCGGGGGTGGCAGATTAGGGGTTAATAAATGTAAGATTAGGGGTGTTTAGACTCAGGGTTCATGTTAGGGTGTTAGGTGTAAACATAAAATGTGTTTCCCCATAGGAATCAATGGGGCTGCGTTACGGAGCTTTACGCTGCTTTATTGCAGGTGTTAGACTTTTTCTCAGCCGGCTCTCCCCATTGATGTCTATGGGGAAATCGTGCATGAGCGCGTACAACCAGCTCACCGCTGACTTAAGCAGCGCTGGTATTGGAGTGCGGTATTGAGCTCAATTTTGCTCTACGCTCACTTCTTGTCTTTTAACGCTGGGTTTATAGAAACCTGTAATACCAGCGCTGTAGGGAAGTGAGTGGTGACAATAACGTGCAAGTTAGCACCGCATCCCTCTTACCGCAAAACTCGTAATCTAGCCGAATATCTCATAGGAAGTTCTTTTTATATTTATTTGTTATATGATACTTTCACATAAATGAATGTGTATTTGTATTTCTAGAAGTCATGATATGCGTTTATCTCATGTTTTTTTTGTTTTTATGAATGATTATTAATGCTAGCATTTGTACATATATCTTTGCACATACTTGTAATATATATATATGTGTGTGTGTTATGTCAGAAATCTTTTGCAAACATATTTACATGTCCCTAAATTCCTTTTTTTGTTCGAAACAATGTTGTCTTTCATATCTCTGTGTTTATTTATACCACTATACGTATATAGTGTAAATGTATTATTATTCTGAGCAGGAATAATTGTGAATATATCATGTAATCAGAGTATCATATGCATTTATTTGCAATCAATTGATATTTTAAGAGCTGGGCCAGTTTTCTCTCTGTACCTGTGTAACCCCTCCTGATTGCAATCTAGTTTTAAAAACCACCCCATTCACAGGTGTTATAAAATGGGCTGGCATATAAGATGACATTTCTTACTGAAAAAGAAATTCAAGAGAAGGAAGAAATACACTGAAAATAGCATGACAGTAAAGAGGGGATTTTAATTTCTGCTGTATCTGAATCATGACAGTTTAATGTTAGTTGTGCTATCCCTTTGAGCTATCAGATTAAGATTTTATTGAATCAAACATCAATTAAAATTTTAAAATCATTGTCTAAATATTACACGGTGTGTCCTAATGTCAGCATCAATGTTTATCTTTAATACTAATTTCACATATACATACTTTCAAAGTATAATACACAATTATCATTCGGGCTGGATATGTTTCAACAGTGTAAAGCCTGTGTAAAGCGTCTAGACTGAGAAAAAGTTGCACAAAAATAGATAATAACATTTTTTGACCTACACTATCCACCCCCTACACTATTAATCCCTAAACTGCCATGCCCCAGATCACTATTAACTTAAAAATCGCCATTACCCCCATTGCTATTAACCCCCTACTATTACTCTAGTAACACCTAATCTGCCACAACCCTCTACTAATTGAATCCCCTACTTTATTAATCCCTAACCCACTACATCCTCCATTGCAAACTACATTGCTACACTATTAACTCCTAAGCTGTCACATCCCCCATTGCAATAAACCAGCTACACTATTAACCCCTAAACTATCACTACCCCATCACAATAACTCCCTAATCTATTAACCCCAGCAGCTAACCAAGACCCCTAACCTAAGACCCCCTAAGTTACAAAAAAATATATAAAAACACTACAAGTAAAGAAATTGTTTTACCAAAAATAAAAAAACAGTAAAAGCCCTATCTTACATAAAACAGGCATAATGATTACCAATCTGTTTGTTATGTACAAAAAGGATTAAATATTTTACATTCATAATCTTCATTTACACAGATATGTGAAAATTATGTGTGCAGATAAACTTAACCGCTTTGAAGGGTTACACATGATTTAGTACACCCTCTACTTAATGTGTTAATGAAGATTATGAATCTAAAATCTGTAATCTTTTTTGTACATAACAAACAAGTTGGTAATCATTATGCTATCACACACTGTCGAAACATATCCAGCCCGGATGATAATAGTATACACAGATCGCTTGTACTTGAATTTATAACACATGATTGTGTAAGCAAGCAGATAACTGTATGAATGAGATTGATAATGATAAGGGGGCTTGGCCGACAGCATCATTAAATTTTTAACCTATCATGGAGACATCTACGTTTTTAAGCTATGACTACGGCCATCGGCCGAAACGCGTCAGCTGGCCTGTGATGCTGCCGGCACATTCCGGATGTTATTGGGACAGTGTGGAGTATGGATACGCTGTTCAGCGGATTTTAAATATGGAAGAAATAAAGATGTTACATTTTATTTAATGGACTCCCCAGTCTGCATTGTTCAAGTGGATTTATATGTGTATACACACAGTTCCCATAGACCTCAATGTAAAGGCACTTTTCAGTGCCGTTTTTTTTCTAACACCCCACACCCGCCAACTTTACCCCCAAAATACTGCCGAGTGCAGTTATTTTATTAAAAAATAAAGATGCTGCTATCTTTATTGTTTTAATAAAATGTACTACACTGTATTTTAGGGGCATTTCGGGCACATATATAAAATGAACCAGAGATCTGATCTGTGGATAACGTTATTAGTGCTAATTGCTACCACAAGCACATGGTAAAAATAACCAGCCACTTGTAATGGCTGGTTAATTATTGCGCGCTCACAAATGGGCAAATTTATCTGTTTGCGGGCGCGCAATAATTTAGTACTAAACTTGTGATCTAGCCCTATATGTTCAATTAAGAATCTCATATCATTTTCTAATGACCATTTTATAAATGTTAAAACACTTAACTGTTATCACAAATGCCAACTTTTCCATATGCTATAGCTATAAACTGACTGTTCAATTCAAATCACCTAAATACTTCAACAGTAAGATGAGCAAGCACACTGACATATAGTTAGATTTTGGATAAAATGCATCTAACTCTTAGCTCTTTGTGAGTATGTTCATTGATTCTGCTGTCAAATACTCAAATACATTAAAGGGTGCACTGCAATGTACCATAAAAAAGCAAGTTGATATTAATCTTTGCAAAGCATTTTTAAAGAGACATTAAAGCTGTATTTTTTTAAAGAATCTATCTTTATTGAGTATATAAAAAAATGTTACATGGTTCAATACATGTCATCTCTTATTATTATGAACATTCTGACAAAGTACCCATTCTTGTTTTTTAAGTGATAAACAATGCAAAAATTAAACAAAAACAATGTTGAAACAATATAAGTCTAAGTCTTATGCGTCTTTTTTTGTGCATATTTAACCTTGCTATCTTGTCAGGTGACCATCAGTCTGATATTGAATTTTTAACTTTTCTGCCTGAAACCTCAGCGGTAAAGGATAAGGTAATGTGGGAGACACCTGTCGGTGTAATATTTAATTTTTTTTATTGTTCCCACACAAGTTGTATTTTAATAAAAATGTCTTTATTTCCTGAATTGTAAAGACTATACTCCTCCAATTTGATTAACTCCATAACCTTGTTCCTCCACATAGCTAGGGAAGGGGGATATCTTTGGTTTTCCAGTTTTTAGCAATCAGAGCTTTGGCACTATTTATCAATATTTGGAAGAGCTTGCGGTAATATTTATGTCCCATTCCACTATTTACATGGCCGCAACGCCAACATTGATTGCTGGAGTTAGGAAACAACCTTTGTATCCATCTGGGAGTCAGATACCAACTATGGAGAATTGTATAATTTACCTCTAGAATTGATGTAGAGATGAAGGATGAACCAGTATTGGAGAATATGGTGGAGGTTATTTGAAGTAGTATACTATTTCCAAGCAATCTTTCCCATTTTTATATTGATTGTGGTAGAAAACCTGGGGTTATTGTTTTATTAATTTATATAAAATGGATAGTAAGTGGTTAATTGAAGAGGCAGACATACATAGTTTCTCTAAATTAGTCAAAGAGCATATCAGGTTGAGTGAGTATTTGTGTTTCGCGAGGTAACTATGTAGGCACCTATATGTATTAGTTTATTGCCCAAGTAAATCCCTTTTCTTGGAGTTGAATTGGGAACATACTGATTAATAATTTAAAACTTGATGAACATTTATATCTAAATGTTGAGGATCCTTGTTTATCTATGGAACGAGGGTACTCAGGGGAAACTCAGGGTCATCTATAAGTTAGGTTAGGGCAGTGACGTGCATTCATAGGAGGCAGGTGAGGAAGCACCTCCCCTGGCCAATGTGTGTAATACACTTTTTATTAATAATTAAAATAAAAAAATAAAAAAAAATTCATTTTTTTTTTCAAAATATTTTTTTTGTTCATCAAAGGTGACCCCCCCCCACCCCCCGCCACCAAATTCAGTAGTGTATTGTGTTTAATAAAAAAAAAACCAACGTAGTAGTAAGTGGACTGTACACACATTCATATTGCGCAAGGAAGTAGAGGCCAGCTACCCTTCCATTGCGCAATATGAATGTATTTTGTATGGGTCGCTAGAGACTGCCACCCAGTGGCGAATAAGAGCTAATGCTCATCTCTTTGCGGCCCATTCCGCTACCACCAGAGGCTTGTCTCTAGAAGCCTCGGGAGCACTGCCCGCCCCTCAGCCAATCAGACAGGAGCATGTCCTCTGGTCTGGGCTGACTAGTAGTATTACTGCCAGGTGGGAAATATGCGAGGGAGGTGCGGAGCTGTCACATGCGACTGGCACTGCGTGCTGTGATTGGGAGAGGCTCAGCCAGGTCATGTGAGATCTCAGTCAGAGGCGAGCTAGCAAGTAGTGACTCAGCTGAGTGCTGGCATCTCCTGAGAGTGAGCAGCGAGGAGTGAGACTCCATTAGCTTAACTTACTTCCCCCTCCGTTCCGGTCGTCTCACTCAGACTGTCACTGAGGGCCTGAGGCATAGCCAGTCAGAGTGTCAGTCAGACTCAGAACGGAAGAGTCAAGAAATTCAACTTGTCGGTGGCAGCCTCAGGCGTGAGGTGTCACATCAGTGTCCTGTGCTTCATAATCAGGTTAGTGATGTAAATCAATATTTTATTCATATATATAATGTGAATTTTGATGTGATGACCAAAAGTTGTTTTTTTTAGCACTCACCCTGGGCAGCTGAGCAGTGTTGAGCACAGAAAGAGCCAAGTTTAGGGGCAGAATGACATTGTGACTGGGGCATTCGGTGGTGGAGAGGTGGTGGAGACCTCACTGGGTGTAAACTCGCAAAACAAGCGGGGGGTATTGGGACCAAATATCTGAGCTTAGATCTCAGTTATGCATATAGCTTGTATAATAGGGGAACCTTGTTTATGAAACTAAAGTTAAAAGACAACACAGATTTATGGTCGCTTTCAGACATATAGCTAAAAAAGTGTTACCTTTATGTTACTATTATTAATAAACTGATGTCTCACCTGGAAGCAACACCACACATTCTTTGGGGGAAAATATACATTTTGCTGAAGGGTTCTAATGAAAATGTATTTATTTTTTCTTCAGATGCTTAATCGTACATACTGTATATATATATATCAGGGAGAAAGAGGAGTGAGAGAGTGAGAGAAAGAGAGAGAGAGTGAGAGAGTGAGAGAAAGAGAGTGAGAGAGAAAGAGAGAAAGAGAGAGAGAGAGAGAGAGAGAGAGAGATAGAGAGAGAGAGAAAGAAAGGAAGAGAGAGAAAGAGAGAGTGAGAGAAAGAGAGAGTGAAAGAAAGAGAGAGTGAGAGAAAGAGAGAGTGAAAGAAAGAGAGAGTGAGAGAAAGAGAGAGTGAAAGAAAGAGAGAGAGAGAGAGAGAGAGAAAGAGAGAGTGAGATAAAGAGAGATAGTGATAGAGTGAGAGAGAAAGAAAGAGAGAGAGTGAGAGAAAGAGAGAGAGAGTGAGAGTGAGTGAGAGAGAGTGTGAGAGAGAGAGTGAGTGTGAGAGAGAGAGAGAGAGAAAGAGAGAGAGTGAGAGAAAGAAAGAGAGAGAGAGAGTGAGAGAAAGAGAGAGTGAGAGAGTGAGAGAGAGAGTGAGAGAGAGAAAGAGACAGAGAGAGAGAGAGTGAGTGAGAGAAAGAGAGAGATTGAGAGAAAGAGAGAGTGAGAGAGAGTAAGAGAAAGAAAGAGTGAGAGAAAGAGAGAGATAGTGAGAGAAAAAGAGTGAGAGAGAAAGAGAGAAAGAGAGAAAGAGAAAGAAAGGAAGAGAGAGAAAGAGAGAGAAAGAGAGAGTGAAAGAAAGAGAGAGTGAGAGAAAGAGAGAGTGAAAGAAAGAGAGAGTGAGAGAAAGAGAGAGTGAGAGAAAGAGAGAGAGTGAGAGAAAGAGAGAGAGTGAGAGAAAGAGAGAGTGAGAGAGAGAAAGAGAGAGAGAGTGAGAAAGAGAGAGAGAGTGAGAGAAAGAGAGAGAGAGAGAGAGAGAGAGTGAGAGAGAGTGAGTGAGAGAGAGAGAGTGAGAGAGAGAGAGTGAGAGAGAGAGAGTGAGAGAGAGAAAGAGAGAGTGAGAGAGATAAAGAGAGAGAGTGAGAGAGATAAAGAGAGAGAGTGAGAGAGAGAAAGTGAGAGAGAGTGAGAGAAAGAGAGAGAGTGAGAGAAAGAGAGAGTGAGAGAGTGAGAGAGAGAGAGAGAGAGAGAGAAAGAAAGAGAGTGAGAGGGAGAGGGAGAGAAAGAGAGTGAGAGAAAGAGAGTGAGAGAAAGAGAGAGAGTGAGAGAAAGAGAGAGAGAGTAAGTGAGAGAGAGTGAGAGAGAGAGAGAGAGAGAGAGAGAGAGAGGGTGAGAGAGAGTGAGAGAGAGAAAGTGAGAGAAAGAGAGAGTGAGAGAAAGAAAGAGAGTGAGAGAAAGAGAGAGAGTGAGAGAGAGAGTGAGAGAGTTAGAGTGAGAAAGTGAGAGAAAGAGAGAGTGAGAATAAGAAAGAGAGTAAGAGAAAGAGAGAGAGTGAGAGAGAGTGAGAGAGTGAGAGAGAGAGAAAGAGAGAGAGAATATATATATATATACATACTATGGCATCTATTTATCAAGCAGTCAACTTACTTGCATTCGACGGCACCAATACGCTCGCCTAAGATTGCCTAACATCGCTGCTGCGGACCTGAATACGTTCTCCAAAATTACCAAGAAAGCTGTCAAAAAGCCGTGCACCAAGTACGGGGCGATGAGCAGCGGACTGTTGTTAACTAACAGTCATCGATCTCGCTGCTCTTCTGCTTTTTCACAGCTTTATAGGTACCCTGTCACTAAACACCCACACTATACTATACTGTTTTACCCCTATACCGCCGCTCCCGGAGCCCACCGCAACTCTAATAAATGTATTAATACCTAAACTGCCGCTCACGGACCCTGCACCGCAACTCTAATAAATGTATTAACCCCTAAACCGCAGCTCACGGACCCCACCACAACTAAATAAAGTGTTTAACCCCTAAACCGCCTCACCCGGAGCCCACCGCCACCTACATTATACTTATTAACCCCTAATCTGCCGCCCCCCTACACCGCCGCCACCTACATTATACTTATTAACCCCTATTCTGCCCCCCCTACACCGCCACCAACTGCATTATATTTATTAACCCCTAATCTGCCCCCCTACACCGCCGCCACCTACCTACATTTATTAACCCCTAATCTGCCATCCCCAACGTCACGACCACTATATTAAATTTATTAACCCCTAAATCTAAGTCTAACCCTAACACTCCCTAACTTAAATATAATTTAAAAAAATCTAAATAAATATTCCTAGCATTAAACAAATTATTCCTATTTAAAACTAAATACTTACCTATAAAATAAACCCTAAGCTAGCTATCTTAAAAATAACTAACACTAACCCCTTGAAGATTACCTTACCGGGAGACGTCTTCACCCAACCGGGCAGAAGTGGTCCTCCAGATGGGCAGAAGTCTTCATCCAAGCCAGGCAGAAGAGGTCCTCCAGACGGGCAGAAGTCTTCATCCAGACGGCATCTTCTATCTTCATCCATTCGGCGCGGAGCTGCTCCATCTTCAAGACATCCGACGCAGAGCATTCTCTTCATCCGGAGTCTTCTTCAACAATGACGGTTCCTTTAAGCGACGTCATCCAAGATGGCGTCCCTTCAATTCCGATTGGCTGATAGAATTCATCATTGACTAAACCAACTATGTGAGCTCTTTTAAGTAAATCCTGTAATTGGGTGAAATAAATATCCCCCGGGTCATTGCATAATTTCTTATAAGTGGTCGAGTCTTCTAATAGTCTGTTGGCCTCATCAAGATAATACTCTCGACTCATTACAACAATCCCTCCACCCTTGTCTGCCTGTTTTATCACTAAATCCTCTCTTTTTTGCAAATTTGTCAGAATATTCTTTTCTATTAAAGTTAGGTTCCAATTCACATTTTTAGTTTCAGACTGTGTCATCTCATCAATCTCTTGTTTTACTAGCTTCTCAAATGTTTGAATAAAACTGCCTTTTTCTTGACTAGGAAAAAACATCGACTTAGGTTTAAACTCTGTGTGTGGGAATGTTACATTAACGTTAACTGAATTCCGTAGAATGGGATTTTTTACAAAGTATTTTTTAAGTGTTAATTTTCTAACAAACTGATTTATGTTTATAAGATGTTCGAATTTATTGAGCTTGGTAGATGGTGCAAAAGATAATCCTTTGCTAAGTATGTTCTCTTGTTGTTTTGTGAGACTCCACTTATATTAAAAATACTTTGTGTTTTCTCTTTCTTTTTGTCATCATGTATGTTGCATGGTTTATTATTTTTTGTTGTTACTGGTGGTTTTCCCTTTCTTCTACCTCTGACCCCTCTCTTCTTCTTTTCCCTTTCGGTGGATATTAGACATTTTTCCGATCAGCCAATAGAATGCGAGATCAATCCGATTGGCTGATTCAATCAGCCAATCAGATTTTTCCTACCTTAATTCCGATTGGCTGATAGAATCCTATCAGCCAATCGGAATTTGAGGGACGCCATCTTGGACGACGTCATTTAAAGGAACCTTCATTCGTTGTTAGTCCGTCGGTGAAGAAGGATGGCTCCGCGTCAGCTGCTTCAAGATGCTCCCGCTCCGCGCTGGATGGAAGAAGATAGAAGATGCCACCTGGATGAAGATGTCTGCCGGTCCGGATGTCCTCTTCTGCCCGGATAGGATGAAGACTTCGGACCCTCTGGAGGAGCTCTTCTGGCCGGATAGGATGAAGACTTCGGACCCTCTTCTGGACGGATCGGTGATACCCGGCTAGGTGAAGATAAGGTAGGAAGATCTTCAGGGGCTTAGTGTTAGGTTTTTTAAGGGGGGTTTGGGTGGGTTAGATTAGGGGTATGTGGGTGGTGGGTTGTAATGTTGGGGGGGTATTGTATGTTTTTTTTTACAGGCAAAAGAGCTGTTTTCTTTGGGGCATGCCCCGCAAAAGGCCCTTTTAAGGGCTGGTAAGGTAATAGAGCTGTTAACTTTTTATTTTAGAATAGGGTAGGGCATTTTTTTATTTTGGGGGGCTTTGTTATTTTTTTAGGGGGCTTAGAGTAGGTGTAATTATTTTAAAATTCTTGTATTCTTTTTTATTTTTTGTAATTTAGTGGGGGGGTTTTTTTGTAATTTAGTTTAGTTGATTTAATTGTAGGTAATTGTAGGTAGTTTATTTAATTAATTTATTGATAGTGTAGTGTTAGGTTTAATTGTAACTTAGGTTAGGATTTATTTTACAGGTAATTTTGTAATTATTTTAACTAGGTAGCTATTAAATAGTTAATAACTATTTAATAGCTATTGTACCTAGTTAAAATAAATACAAAGTTGCCTGTAAAATAAATATAAATCCTAAAATAGCTGCAATATAATTATTCGTTATATTGTAGCTATATTAGGGTTTATTTTACAGATAAGTATTTAGCTTTAAATAGGAATAATTTATTTAATAATATTTAATTTATTTCGTTAGATAAAAATTATATTTAACTTAGGGGGTGTTAGGGTTAGACTTAGCTTTAGGGGTTAATAAGTTTATTAGAGTAGCGGCGAGGTCCGGTCGGCAGATTAGGGGTTAATAAGTGTAGGTAAGGTAGCGGCGACGTTGGGGGGGCAGATTAGGGGTTAATAAATATAATATAGGTGTCGGCAATGTTAGGGACAGCAGATTAGGGGTACATAGGTATAATGTAGGTTGCGGCGGTGTACGGAGCGGCAGATTAGGGGTTAATAATAAAATGCAGGTGTCAGCGATATCGGGGGCGGCAGATTAGGGGTTAATAAGTGTAAGGTTAGGGGTGTTTAGACTCGGGGTTCATGTTAGGGTGTTAGGTGCAGACTTAGGAAGTGTTTCCCCATAGGAAACAATGAGGCTGCGTTAGGAGCTGAACGCTGCTTTTTTGCAGGTGTTTTTTTTTTCAGCTCAAAATGCCCCATTGTTTCCTATGGGGATATCGTGCACAAGCACGTTTTTCAAGCTGGCCGCTACCGTAAGCAACGCTGGTATTTAGAGTTGAAGTGGCGGTAAATTATGCTCTACGCTCCCTTTTTGGAGCCTAACACAGCCCTTCAGAGAACTCTAAATACCAGCGTTATTTAAAAGGTGCGGGGGGAAAAAACATGCGTAGCTAACGCACCCCTTTGGCTGCAAAACTCTAAATCTAGGTGAAAGAAAACACTGTATTACGCATTATCAAGTTTGCAAAAAAACATTGAGAAATACACGTGTGACTTATGGGATTACCCTTGTATCTATGCCTCAGAAAAATGACCACTTATTTATGTTATTTTGACAGAACAACATTGTAGCCAATCACTGATCAATCCAGGGTAACTATGCTGTATGAGCTCAAGGTTTTCTATATGAAAATGCTATCAAAATGCCCTCTAGTGGTCAAAATGCATTCCGATTCGATGCACTCTTCAAGTTCTAAGAAATGAGCACATGAACCTCCTAGGTTTAGCTAGCAACTAAGAATAACAAGAGAACTATGATAAATTGTTGACAAACGTTTGAGATAATTTTTTACAAAAATGCATTTTTCAGAATTAAAATCATTATTGGTTTTCAAGACTGTCCCTTTAAAAATAGACATATGCTAACATATACTAATCTTTTGTGATTGTTGGTATATCTACATGTACTTGTTCAAACAAGAAATATTGGAATAGGATTTCTATTGACGTGTTAAATAAAGTCTATTTTCTTAAAGAGACATTATTGTGTTTGAATTATTTTAGAAAGACATTTTATTTACAAGGAATATGGTTTCAAGTCCTTTTATGAGTTAATAAAGAAATATATGGTCACACTAATATATTTGGAGATTAACCAATGTGGAACTCATACATGACACAATACTCAACATTTACATTAAAGGGACAGTATACAATCCTTTTCAGAGAACTGCATGTAATAGACACTACTAGACAACAAGATGACCACATACTGATATCAAAATCCATAAGAAAAAGGTTTAAAGACTTTCTTAGAAAATCTGTTTAGCTATATTGAAAAGATAGCTGGAAAGCCCATTCCAAGTGGAAAATAAGACAATACCCCTTCATTTGCATATGAAAAGACCCTTTACACAAACAGGAGCAAGCTGGAGAAGGTAGCTGATGGTACTCACATCAAACTTTGAGGCTTGGCGAGGAGTCAGAAAATCACTGCAATGTTATTTAAACATAAGCAAAACTAGACATTGATTAAGAAACAAAAGGACTATATAAATAGATTGTAAAAACATAAATGTGTTTTAAAAATGAGTGTATAATGACCCTTTCATAAAATAATACCACAACATAACCTTTAGAAGAAGTAGGCATCTCATATATTTAGCATATGATAAAGATAAATGCATATTGATTACTTGATTCAAATACAATAGCGCATATTTCGGAATTCGATATGTTGAAAATTAAACACAACACAGTCATTATTCATAAAAAGGAACATATTGTTGACAAACATATTAAACAAGATGGACTATATAAATGGATTTGCACCCATCAAAAGAGAATGTTGTGTTCTTTATCAGCTATGGGTCAACAATGTACATGATTCACACAATCCATACTCGACATGGTTTTAAACTTGGCTTCTCATTCACAAACGTGGGTTACATGCATATTCAAATATTGCGGGACTACGTAATCCAATCAGACGGTTTTTACACCTTGGCATGTGACGTCTTAATTAACATGGCCCATCCTTGATCGCGTAAAAACATCATCCAATAAAAGTGGCATCCATGATCGCGTAAAAACGCCATCCAATAAAAGTCACATCCTTGATCGTGTAAAAACACCATCCAATAAAAGGCGCATCCTTGATCGCGTAAAAACGCCATCCAATAAAAGGTGCATCCTTGATCGTGTAAAAACGCCATCTAATAAAAGGCGCATCCTTGATCACGTAAAAACGTCAGCCAATACAAGGACTCATTGGACAGCCTGGCAGGTGACGTCTTAAGCAACATGGCGCATCCGAGATCGAATAAAAACGTCAGCCAATACAAGGACTCATTTGATAGCTTGGCATATCAATAAGAAACGTATTTATATTTTAGAAACTAGTATGTGTCTATATTGCTAGCTAGGAATGTCACACTAGATAACGTAATACTGTGATATATTAAATAGAATCCATTATTGAAAATAAGACATATTTCAGTAGAAGCAGAGGATTATTAACTAAACTATTTAGTAAGCAGCATGGTTTAAATAGACATGAAAACAACATTTTAGGTTACACTATTATGTACGACATTGCAATTTGAAATACATTGTAACAATAAATGCAAATCTTTGGATTATTGTGTTTCATGTCCCTTTAACTGAGAATTAATGCTAGGAGATGCATTCGGAAAATATGGATGTGTTATATATTATATGTTAAAGGGACAGTCAACACCAGAAATGTTGTTGTTTAAAAATAAAGATAATCCCTTAATTACCCATTCCCCAGTTTTGAACAACCAACACAGTTATATATTAATATACTTTTTACTTCTGTTATTATCTTGTATCTAAGCTTCTGCTGGCTGCCCCCTTATTTCAGTTCTTTTGACAGACATGCAGTTTAGCCAATCAGTGCTCACTCCTAGGTCACTTTACGTGCATGAGCTCAATGTTATCTATATGAAACATGTGAACTAATGCCTTCTAGTAGTCAAAATGTATTCAGATTAGAGGCAGTCTTCAAGGTCGAAGAAATTAGCATATGAACCTCCAAGTTTTAGCTTTCAACTAAGAATACCAAGAGAACAAAGCAAAATTGTTGATAACAGTAAATTAGGAAGTTGTTTAAAATAGCATGCCCTATTTAAATCATGAAACATTTTTTGGGACTTGACTGTCCCTTTAACTATAGCTATGGTGTCCATCTTTACCATTTAAAAGGTACACATGATAAATACATATGTCATTGATGTTTTCAGATATGTTTATATTGTTTTGGAATAACAATAATGACATGTATTGATCAAACGTGTCACTTATTCAAGTTGAAATATGGTCAGCCTACCTATAGCCATATATCGTAGGATAATTAAAGTGAAAAAATAATAATAGAAAGATATTAATCATCTAAAATATGTGCATTACACACAGTGATTGATTTGGTTACACTACTACAATAATATTTAGTGAAATTGGAATACATGTGCTGTCAACATTCAAATAAGAGTATTTTTAAAATAAGATTATATGTCCTTGTTCATGTAAAAAGGACAAAAACGCATTAGAAATGCCAATCCATTCCTTAACAATTGTGGTCAGCATCACTTAAAGGGACATGAAATACAAAAAATTCAGTTTCAGGATTCAAAGAGAGGATACTATTTACAGAAAAATACAACTTTACAGAGATTATCTCATTCTATCAATCCTGGGATCATTTGTTAAAGGTGCATCAATTCACGACTAGTTTACAAATGAACACATGGATGTGAAATTAAAAATATACATATATATATATATATATATATATATATATATATATATATATATATACAAACAGCAAGATATATATATATAGAGATATAGAAATTGATTCCTATGCTAATCATAAACTTGCAAAGATAAAGCTTTAGGAAAAGTATATCAAGAAAATGAATCTAATTAAATTGGAGATGTAAATATTAAAGTCATTTACAATTGTATTAGATCTATGATTCAGGAAAGACCATTATTTGGTTTCAGGTCCCTTTAAGGATTAACCACATCAACTATAGATTTCAATCAATGACATGAATAAAGAGGACAAAGAATCGTGGAATGACATGTATTTTATTATTATGTCATAAAACATAAACAACGTTGACCAAAAACATGTTGAAATATCTGAAAAATTGCAGACATTTGACAAGGTAAAAGAGTGCATAACAGTCCTTGGATGGAGTTGACAAGGGCCAACAAAGGCCAGCACAGCCCCATTGGAGCCATTTGACAAGGTAAAAGAGTGCCTCACAGTCCTTGGATGCAGTTGACAATTGCCAACAAAGGCCAGCACAGCCCCATTGGAGCCATTTGACAAGGTAAAAGAGTGCATCACAGGCCTTGGAGGGAGTTGACAAGGTCCAACACAGCCCCATTGGAGCCATTTGACAAGGTAAAAGAGTGCATCACAGTCCTTGGATGGAGTTGACAAGGGCCAACACAGCCCAATTGGAGCCATTTGACAAGGTAAAAGAGTGCATCACAGTCCTTGGAGGGAGTTGACAAGGGCCAGCACAGCCCCATTTGAGCCATTTGACAAGGTAAAAGAGTGCATCACAGTCCTTGGAGGGAGTTGACAAGGGCCAGCACAGCCCCATTGGAGCCATTTGACAAGGTAAAAGAGTGCATCACAGTCCTTGGAGGGAGTTGACAAGGGCCAGCACAGCCCCATTGGAGCCATTTGACAAGGTAAAAGAGTGCATCACAGTCCTTGGAGGGAGTTGACAAGGGCCAACACAGCCCCATTTGACAAGGTAAAAGAGTGCATCACAGTCCTTGGATGCAGTTGACAAGGGCCAACAAAGGCCAGCACAGCCCCATTGGAGCCATTTTACAAGGTAAAAGAGTGCATCACAGGCCTTGGAGGGAGTTGACAAGGTCCAACACAGCCCCATTGGAGCCATTTGACAAGGTAAAAGAGTGCATCACAGTCCTTGGATGGAGTTGACAAGGGCCAACACAGCCCAATTGGAGCCATTTGACAAGGTAAAAGAGTGCATCACAGTCCTTGGAGGGAGTTGACAAGGGCCAGCACAGCCCCATTTGAGCCATTTGACAAGGTAAAAGAGTGCATCACAGTCCTTGGAGGGAGTTGACAAGGGCAAGCACAGCCCCATTGGAGCCATTTGACAAGGTAAAAGAGTGCATCACAGTCCTTGGAGGGAGTTGACAAGGGCCAACAAAGGCCAGCACAGCCCCATTGGAGCCATTTGACAAGGTAAAAGAGTGCATCACAGTCCTTGGATGGAGTTGAAAAGGGCCAACACAGCCCCATTGGAGCCATTTGACAAGGTAAAAGAGTGCATCACAGTCCTTGGAGGGAGTTGACAAGGGCCAACAAAGGCCAGCACAGCCCCATTGGAGCCATTTGACAAGGTAAAAGAGTGCATCACAGTCCTTGGATGGAGTTGAAAAGGGCCAACACAGCCCCATTGGAGCCATTTGACAAGGTAAAAGAGTGCATCACAGTCCTTGGAGGGAGTTGACAAGGGCCAACAAAGGCCAGCACAGCCCCATTGGAGCCATTTGACAAGGTAAAAGAGTGCATCACAGTCCTAGGAGGGAGTTGACAAGGGCCAGCACAGCCCCATTTGAGCCATTTGACAAGGTAAAAGAGTGCATCACAGTCCTTGGAGGGAGTTGACAAGGGCCAGCACAGCCCCATTGGAGCCATTTGACAAGGTAAAAGAGTGCATCACAGTCCTTGGAGGGAGTTGACAAGGGCCAACAAAGGCCAGCACAGCCCCATTGGAGCCATTTGACAAGGTAAAAGAGTGCATCACAGTCCTTGGATGGAGTTGAAAAGGGCCAACACAGCCCCATTGGAGCCATTTGACAAGGTAAAAGAGTGCATCACAGTCCTTGGAGGGAGTTGACAAGGGCCAACAAAGGCCAGCACAGCCCCATTGGAGCCATTTGACAAGGTAAAAGAGTGCATCACAGTCCTTGGATGGAGTTGAAAAGGGCCAACACAGCCCCATTGGAGCCATTTGACAAGGTAAAAGAGTGCATCACAGTCCTTGGAGGGAGTTGACAAGGGCCAACAAAGGCCAGCACAGCCCCATTGGAGCCATTTGACAAGGTAAAAGAGTGCATCACAGTCCTAGGAGGGAGTTGACAAGGGCCAGCACAGCCCAATTGGAGCCATTTGACAAGGTAAAAGAGTGCATCACAGTCCTTAGAGGGAGTTGAAAAGGGCCAACAAAGGCCAGCACAGCCCCATTGGAGCCATTTGACAAGGTAAACTAGTGCATCACAGTCCTTGGAGGGAGTTGACAAGGGCCAGCACAGCCCCATTGGAGCCATTTGACAAGGTAAAAGAGTGTATCACAGTCCTTGGAGGGAGTTGACAAGGGCCAGCACAGCCCCATTGGAGCCATTTGACAAGGTAAAAGAGTGCATCACAGTCCTTGGAGGGAGTTGACAAGGGCCAACAAAGGCCAGCACAGCCCCATTGGAGCCATTTGACAAGGTAAAAGAGTGCAACAGGCACAACCAAAAAAACATAAACCAAAGGCCAAATGGCAACAATATAAAACCAAACAGTAACATGTGGACGGAAGAATCTTATGTGCGACCTTGGAGCATCTCCAGATCCTCCACTTACTAGCATCACCTTCATTGTCCTCTTCATGCTCAGCTCCAGATTCAGGCATTGACTCTAAACGCCTTATACGGAGTAGAGTCGAACGCTGAACCTGGAGCAGGGTATGAATGGTGTCATGCATCCTTCCCAGGAACATCGAGTTCCTCAACACGGCCTGCTCTATACGTGCTAGACTTTCTAGCATGAGCCATGTTGATTCACAACCTAAAAGAAATAAATATAAGAATATTAATGATAATTACACAACATAATATAAATAGATCAAATATACATTTGAATAAGAAAGAGAAATCATTCTTAAAATCAAATATTCGATATTGATTATTTACACATGAAATATGTTCTTCAGCCATAAACCATTAAAGGGACAGTTTACTCAAAAATTTTCTCCCCTTTAATTTGTTTACAATGATCCACTTTTCCAGCTTGAGTGTATTAAAATTTAAAAAAATATTTCCATTGTCCCTACATTGTAAATTTAAATAGTTTATTTATCCTGTGGTATCCACGCCTATCCTTAAAGCTTTTGGCCTTGAGGCCAAGCTGTGTAAACACAGAAAGCAGAAGAAATTACACTCCCAGTGGGTTAGAGAAGAGATAAGGTAAGAAAAAGTTAGATTTCTATTGTTCTATCCAAGTAGTGGTGATTGGTATATGGAGTGAGATGATATTAAAGGGACACTGAACCCAAATATTTTCTTTCGTGATTCAGATAGACCATGAAATTTTTTTCTAAAATTTAATTTACTCCTATTATCAAATCTAATTCATTCTCTTGGTATCTTTATTTTAAATGCAATAATGTAATTTTATATTTCGGACCATTTTTGGTGATCAACCTTGGTTGTCCCTGCTGATTGGTGGATAAATTAATCAACCAATAAAAAAAAAATTCTTTCCAGAGTTCACAATATTTTAAAAAATTAGATGCCTTTCAACATAAAAATAAAGATAGCAAGAGTAAATTATCAAGTTGATTAACATTGCATGCTCTATTTGAATCACACAAAAAAATATTTTGGGTTCAGTGTCACTTTAAATATGTTATAATGTTGATTTAAAATGATACTTACAGCTGTGCCTGGGAAGGACGATCTGACACCTAGCACAATGATGGTTGGGATAGGGGGGAGGGATGGGATTGGGCTGGCGAGGGCTGGGATTGGGCTGGCAAGGGCTAGGGTGCCGCTCTTGGGGAGCCCATACAGCTGGGGATTCATGGGCCTGGTGAGTTGGGGACTGGGCAGGTCGGGGAACTGTACGGGCCAAAATACGGGGAGAGCGGCAAACGGGGAATTTTTTTGGAGGGACAGGCCTGGAGGAATGGGAAGGGCCGGGAGGGTCTTCTGTCTGGGCAGGGGCCTGGGGAGGGGCCTGGGCAGGGGCTTCTACAAGGGGAGGGGCCTGGGCAGGGGCTTCTACAAGGGGAGTGGCCTGGGCAGGGGTGGGAAAAGATGCCCAGAAGTGGAGGGTCCATCTGAAATATATAATAAAATATATATTAACATCTCATACATCATGAAATCAAAGCTAGGCATTTCAACATGATTATGTTTTATATATACTTAGAAGTGGTTTGGAATTTCTAAACAATGATGACATAAGGATATGGTATGCATATAGGCACTCAGATGAATAGCAAGGACTGTCTGTCCAATAAGAAGATGATTATTGTGGTTTGTCATGGAATATGCATGTGACATCATGATGTCATTAATTACAAATCAGACATAAATGAAATTATAATACAAGCATATGTTCATGCTGCATGATATGGAAAGGGGGTAGTAGTGTATTCTAAAAGAAAAGGAATAATCCTTTTTAAAGTGCCAAAGCTGTAGACTTTGATTTTCTTCCAGAGAATGTTTACAAACAATAATACATGTTGGGTACATGTTAGATAGCTTTCACATACCATCAGACTCCATGGCCACCTCTTCCTCCTCCGTCCCACATGTTACATCAATATCTGTAAAACATAACATGTTGTGTACACGTTAATATCAGATATTATAACATATGTTACTGTTGCTCCAAGACACACATCAATGTTGCATTAAAGATATACTGAGCCAAAGTTATGATTTACATCATTTTGATGGAGCATACAAATGACATTAGATTTGTTATTCTCAATGAGTAAGAATTTCATTTTAGTGTTTGGATTTCATATAAATTCACAAAAGAAGAGTACATGGAACATTTGAGAGTTCTCATGTGTGTATCACTTCATGATTGTTGTCCAAACTTAGAATAAAAACAAACATATGTTATCCATCTTCTGAAGAACAAAGGTGTAGACTAAGAAGGTTTGAGATCTTAATCTTTCAATATTAAAATAAAATCGATATATAACCATAGGACTAAATTATATGTTTTAGTCAAATGTAATGCTTCATCAGAATCATGATCATAATATAGATTACAAATACACCTTCAATGACATATGAATGAGTCAATGGACTTACCAGAATGCTTTAAAGGCATCTCATCGTCGGTGCTGGATCCCCCTGGGCTCCCCACAACAACTATATCTATGAATGATATAGATATCTATTAGTGAACACAGTTTGGACATCACTAAATCACCTCATTATCGATTTTTCTGAATAATATACTTAGAAATGAGAACAATAGAGCACTAATCTGAAGAATAAATGCATGAGTGAATCAAGGTGATTCTGAATAAAAAGATGTCTTTAACATATGTTTAATTTCTGACTATATTAGACAGACAATTCATCTCATATGATTCTATTGCATATCTAAATATACCCATGATCAATGTTTTTAAAAGAATACACAAAAACAACATTTGGAATAAAAACTGGTGACAAATCGAGCCCAAGACATGTGTCACATCAATCAATTTGTGCAATGTACAGTAATCTTGTTTAGGACACAACACATATTGATCACAATGCAAAACAGAAGTTATTCATCAAAATATGTAATCATGGTGCTGTTAGAGTATGCTTATATCTATAAAGTAAGTCCAAGAGTGAATATGTGATTTAGATATCAATATTGTTTCAGGACACTGGGTCAGGGACACTGACCTCAATTTTGTAAAAACATTGATTTAAAACGAAAAGTCAAATATTTTTGAATTTTACATTTAGTCCTACTCTAAATTTGTCTTTGTTTTTATTTTATTTAGTTTTATTTTTTTAATGCAGCTAAGCAATTGTTTGGTTCATTAAATATTGCTCGTTGAAGGTATCCAACAACCAGCAAGAACAACCCAGGTTGGTCACCAAAAATAGACCTGCAGCTAAAATTACATTCTTGCTTTTCAAATTAAGATACCAAGAGAATTTCGAAAATATGATTATAGGAGTAAATAATAAAGTTGATTAATATTGCATACTCTATCTGAATGACAACATAAATAATATGTGGTCAGTGTCCCTTTAATATTTAAATATCTTAATTTGACAATTTTGCTGTTAATGAATTGTCGAGTCCATATGTTGATGTAATGAATGGTATTGAGCATGCAATAACAATAAAATATGTAATTTAAGGATATTATCAAGATTCTTTAATTATCCTCTCTTAAAGGGACATGAAGCTCAAAATGTGTAATTGGATTAATTTTTAAATAAAATCCAGCCTGTGATTTTTAAACATTTGTGAAAATCACGTGTCTAAATCCGTAAATTTAAAAGTTTGTTTTCATGTCCCTTAAATAATAACAACCCAAAAACGTATGTAATGTATATATTTAAAATAGAAACATATGCAAAAATGTGTGATTGTTGTCAAAATATATCCAAAAAATGTCAAGCACTACACAGGGGCAGAATAGAAATTGGCCATTAAACTAATCTTACAGAAAAATGAAGATATCAAGAATAGAAGGGATATCTTCAAATCATCATAATTTTAGATTTGTACTACAATGTAATCCAAATTTTGATTTGGGATTCTTAATTTAAAATAACAAGAAAAGAGAATTAGAGTATCCATATAAATATCGATAAATGTGAATGTATTATGTTATGTAATGTTATGTCCATGTTTCTAAGACAAATTGAAATTAAAATGAGACATACCATAGTCTGACAAACCCTGGCCTGAGGGTACAGCACCAACATCCATATCTGTAAAATATTCAATGAGGATTGGATCTCATTAATACAAATCAGGCCATGTAGATAAAAAAAATTAAAATACATTTACATTGACAAACTAATAATCGATTTTTATTCACATGAGTTCATTGTTTCCTCAATTAATGTCTCAATAAATCGATCCTGTATTCTTATTTTCAAAACTTTATGTTTTTGACTGTAGCTTTAATTCATTTGTTGTCTTGTTGCATTATCATTAATTGATATCTATATTTCATTGTTTATTATTTTGATCTTGCTAGTATATTTTTTATAATGTAGAAGATTGTAAATAAGGATACTGTATTCTTCCCATATATACTAATTAACGTATACATTTGACCAACATGTGTAAAGTGATGCCAGTTACAGCAAACACATGTTCACGTGTGTGCGCAATTCTATCTTTCGTGATCATTGCGCAATGATTCTATGCCGAATTGCGCATCCGTGAATCAGAATTGATTTGGATATAATAGTGTGATGAGTATCATTTCATAAAGACTTATGATATATTTTCAATTGGGTGTATTACGAGATTGAAATAGTATATTTGTTAATATTGAACAATAACAAATAATATTTATAACTGGGTTATGATTCTATAGTCAATGTATGAAATGGCGGATGATAGGGATTTCACGGATGCGCAATTCCATTTTCACTCTGTGACGCATATTCTGGAGACCGCAAGAAACATGACTCCTATTTCATGTGTGACGAACCTAAAATCAGATATCTGAACATCATATGTAGCGTATGTTGTGAGATCTATATAGGTTGAATATATGACTATATACACATTTCTTAAAAGTCTAATCAAATATTAATATATTATATAAAGTAGGATATTTACCTTGTTCAGTCTCTAATTCAACTCCTCCCAGGACACCGGACGGAGAAGCAGCTGCACTGGTCCCCGGGTCCGGAGTTTGTGATCCAGCAGCTGTGAGGGAAGAAGAAGAGGCCAAGGATGGAGAGGATCGAAATCTGCTGGGGACCCGGAGACTGAGGAGGTCGCATAAAGTGACCGCATAAGGCAGTAGGTAGAGTTTCCGTTCTGGATCAACTTTCTTTCCATCTCTTTTACGGGCTTGTACCCACTCCCTTATGAGGTCAACTTTTTTGTGCAGACGCAACCTCATATCTCCGAACCTTCGCATGATCTGATCCTGGCTACTCTGGACGCCCTTCATCGATTGAACGTTATTGGTGATTGACTCCCAGAGGGCCTTCTTAACAATCACATCTGTCGACTTCTTCTTGTTCCCAAACAGCTGCGGATAAAACTTCTGGACTGCTAGCTAGGGCCTAGATTTAGAGTTGGGCGGTAGCCGTCAAAACCAGCGTTAGAGGCTCCTAACGCTGGTTTTTACCGCCGTCTGGTATTTGGAGCCAGTCATTAAAGGGTCTAACACTCACTTTCCAGCCGCGACTTTTCCATACCGCAGATCCCCTTACGTCAATTGCGTATCCTATCTTTTCAATGGGATCTTTCTAACGCTGGTATTTAGAGTCGTGGCTGAAGTGAGCGTTAGAAATCTAACGACAAAACTCCAGCCGCAGAAAAAAGTCAGTAGTTAAGAGCTTTCTGGGCTAACGCTGGTTTATAAAGCTCTTAACTACTGTGCTCTAAAGTACACTAACACCCATAAACTACCTATGTACCCCTAAACCGAGGTCCCCCCACATCGCCGCCACTCTATTATAAAATTTTAACCCCTAATCTGCAGACCGCACACCGCTGCCACCTACGTTATCCCTATGAACCCCTAATCTGCTGCCCCTAACACCGCCGACCCCTATATTATATTTATTAACCCCTAATCTGCCGCCCCCGCTATCACTGACCCCTGCATATTATTATTAACCCCTAATCTGCCGCTCCGTACACCACCGCCACCTACATTATAGCTATGTACCCCTAATCTGCTACCCCTAACACCGCCGACCCCTATATTATATTTATTAACCCCTAATATGCCCCCCTCAGCGTCGCCTCCACCTGCCTACACTTATTAACCCCTAATCTGCCAAGCGGACCGCACCGCTACTATAAAAAAGTTATTAACCCACTAATCCGCCTCACTCCCGCCTCAATAACCCTATAATAAATAGTATTAACCCCTAATCTGCCCTCCCTAACATCGCCGACACCTAACTTCAATTATTAACCCCTAATCTGCCGACCGAATCTCGCCGCTACTGTAATAAATGGATTAACCCCTAAAGCTAAGTCTAACCCTAACACTAACACCCCCCTAAGTTAAATATAATTTAAATCTAACGAAATAAATTAACTCTTATTAAATAAATTATTCCTATTTAAAGCTAAATACTTACCTGTAAAATAAACCCTAATATAGCCACAATATAAATTATAATTATATTATAGCTATTTTAGGATTTATATTTATTTTACACTCAACTTAGTATTTATTTTAACCAGGTACAATAGCTATTAAATAGTTAAGAACTATTTAATAGCTACCTAGTTAAAATAATTACAAAATTACCTGTAAAATAAATCCTAACCTAAGTTACAATTAAACCTAACACTACACTATCAATAAATTAATTAAATAAAATACCTACAATTACCTACAATTAAACCTAACACTACACTATCAATAAATTAATTAAATACAATATCTACAAATAAATACAATGAAATAAACTAACTAAAGTACAAAAAAATAAAAAAGAACTAAGTTACAAAAAATAAAAAAATATTTACAAACATTAGAAAAATATTACAACAATTTTAAACTAATTACACCTACTCTAAGCCCCCTAATAAAATAACAAAGCCCCCCAAAATAAAAAAATGCCCTACCCTATTCTAAATTAAAAAAGTTCAAAGCTCTTTTACCTTACCAGCCCTGAACAGGGCCCTTTGCAGGGCATGCCCCAAAGAATTCAGCTCTTTTGCCTGTAAAAAAAACACATACAATACCCCCCCCCCAACATTACAACCCACCACCCACATACCCCTAATCTAACCCAAACCCCCCCTTAAATAAACTTAACACTAAGCCCCTGAAGATCTTCCTACCTTATCTTCACCATACCAGGTTCACTGATCCGTCCTCGGAAGTCTTGATCCAAGCCTCGGAAGTGTTGATCCAAGCCCAAGCGGGGGGCTGAAGAGTGACGTCCATCCTCGGGCTGAAGTCTGGATCCAAGCGGCGGCTGAAGAAATCCATCATCGGGCTGAAGTCGGAAGTCCATCATCGGGATGAAGTCTTCTATCAAGCAGCATCTTCAATCTTCTTTCTTCCGGAGCGGAGCAGAGCCATCTTGTTCCCAGCCGACGCGGATCCATCCTCTTCTAACGACGCCTACTAGCCGAATGACGGTTCCTTTAAATGACGTCATCCAAGATGGCGTCCGTCGAATTCCAATTGGCTGATAGGATTCTATCAGCCAATCGGAATTAAGGTAGGAAAATTCTGATTGGCTCATGGAATCAGCCAATCAGATTCAAGTTCAATCCGATTGGCTGATCCGATCAGCCAATCAGATTGAGCTCGCATTCTATTGGCTGTTCCGATCAGCCAATAGAATGCAAGCTCAATCTGATTGGCTGATTCCATCAGCCAATCAGAATTTTCCTACCTTAATTCCGATTGGCTGATAGAATCCTATCAGCCAATCGGAATTCGAGGGACGCCATCTTGGATGACGTCATTTAAAGTAACCGTCATTCGGCTAGTAGGTGTCGTTAGAAGAGGATGGATCCGCGTCGGCTGGGAACAAGATGGCTCCGCTCTGCTCCGGAAGAAAGAAGATTGAAGATGCTGCTTGATAGAAGACTTCATCCCGATGATGGACTTCCGACTTCAGCCCGATGATGGATTTCTTCAGCCGCCGCTTGGATCCAGACTTCAGCCCGAGGATGGACGTCACTCTTCAGCCCCCCGCTTGGGCTTGGATCAACACTTCCGAGGCTTGGATCAAGACTTCCGAGGACGGATCGGTGAACCTGGTATGGTGAAGATAAGGTAGGAAGATCTTCAGGGGCTTAGTGTTAGGTTTATTTAAGGGGGGTTTGGGTTAGATTAGGGGTATGTGGGTGGTGGGTTGTAATGTTGGGGGGGGTATTGTATGTGTTTTTTTTACAGGCAAAAGAGCTGAATTCTTTGGGGCATGCCCTGCAAAGGGCCCTGTTCAGGGCTGGTAAGGTAAAAGAGCTTTGAACTTTTTTAATTTAGAATAGGGTAGGGCATTTTTTTATTTTGGGGGGCTTTGTTATTTTATTAGGGGGCTTAGAGTAGGTGTAATTAGTTTAAAATTGTTGTAATATTTTTCTAATGTTTGTAAATATTTTTTTTTATTTTTGTAACAGTTCTTTTTTATTTTTTGTACTTTAGTTAGTTTATTTCATTGTATTTATTTGTAGATATTGTATTTAATTAATTTATTGATAGTGTAGTGTTAGGTTTAATTGTAGGTAATTGTAGGTATTGTATTTAATTAATTTATTGATAGTGTAGTGTTAGGTTTAATTGTAACTTAGGTTAGGATTTATTTTACAGGTAATTTTGTAATTATTTTAACTATTTTAGCTATTAAATAGTTCTTAACTATTTAATAGCTATTGTACCTGGTTAAAATAAATACAAAGTTACCTGTAAAATAAATATAAACCCTAAAATAGCTACAATATAATTATAATTTATATTGTAGATATATTAGGGTTCATTTTACAGGTAAGTATTTAGCTTTAAATAGGAATAATTTATTTAATAAGAGTTAATTTATTTTGTTAGATTTAAATTATATTTAACTTAGGGGGTGTTAGTGTTAGGGTTAGACTTAGCTTTAGGGGTTAATCCATTTATTACAGTAGCGGTGAGATTCGGTCGGCAGATTAGGGGTTAATAATTGAAGTTAGGTGTCGGCGATGTTAGGGAGGGCAGATTAGGGGTTAATACTATTTATTATAGGGTTATTGAGGCAGGAGTGAGGCGGATTAGGGATTAATAACTTTATTATAGTAGCGGTGCGGTCCGCTCGGCAGATTAGGGGTTAATAAGTGTAGGCAGGTGGAGGCGACGTTGAGGGGGGCAGATTAGGGGTTAATAAATATAATATAGGGGTCGGCGGTGTTAGGGGCAGCAGATTAGGGGTACATAGCTATAATGTAGGTGGCGGTGGTGTACGGAGCGGCAGATTAGGGGTTAATAATAATATGCAGGGGTCAGCGATAGCGGGGGCGGCAGAATAGGGGTTAATAAATGTAAGGTTAGGGGTGTTTAGACTCGGGGTACATGTTAGAGTTTTAGGTGCAGACGTAGGAAGTGTTTCCCCATAGAAAACTATGGGGCTGCGTTAAGAGCTGAACGCTGCTTTTTTGCAGGTGTTAGGTTTTTTTTCAGCTCAAACAGCCCCATTGTTTTCTATGGGGATATCGTGCACGAGCACGTTTTTGAAGCTGGCCGCGTCCGTAAGCACCGCTGGTATCTAGAGTTGCAGTGGCGTTAAATTATGCTCTACGCTCCCTTTTTGGAGCCTAAAGCACTGAAAACCCAGCCATTCTGTGAACTCTAAATACCAGCGGTATTTAAAAGGTGCGGGGGGAAAAAAGCATGCGTAGCTAACGCACCCCTTTGGCCGCCAAACTCTAAATCTAGCCGTAGGTTTCTTAACTTTCAAGACAAGGTAAAATTAATGCAACAATATAGACGCAGAGAAATAATGCCTCTATGTACAAAGCAAATTCAGGCAGGGATAAAAGCCACGGTCATATACCCTGCTAAAATTAAAATCTTAACAGATGGCGAAAATAAGATTCTTCACAAACCTGAGGAAGTTAGAGAGTATGCAAAATTGAAAGTCATTCTACTTTGAGAGCGTGGTAGCTAAAATGACTGTGCTAGATCATTTTAAATCCTTAGATCATATTGTCTTTGGAATATGCCCCGGTTAAAGAATTTGATGATGCTCAAATATTTTTCTTTTTTACAGGGTCTTGTGTACCCTATTGTGTTTTTTGTTTTGTTTGTTTTTTCTCTTGTGTTCCCTGCCCTTCCCTATCCCTCTCTCCTCTCTCCCCCCTGCGCCACCTGGCCTCTATGGGTCCTAAATATGCAAGAGTTGAGTTGGGATGATACCCTATCTTACAGCTAAACGATTAATTCTATTAACTTGGCCTCGTGGAATGTAGGGGGTATTACATCACCACAAAAATGCAAAAAAATACTAGCGCAATTAAAAAGACATAAAATAGACGTCGCGTTCCTACAAGAAACACACCTAAATGATATCGAGCTGAGCAAACTTAAATGTGAATGGGTGGGAGAAGTCGTAGGCACACCATGTGCAAATAGGAAAAAGGGGGTGACATTTTTGTTCCATAAAAAGCTTCAATATAAAATTATAGGAAACGAGCTAGATCCAGAAGAAAGATACCTTATCATACAGCTGGAAATATCAGGTATCAGACTTACATTGTGTAACATCTATGGCCCTAATAAAGTAGATAGAGTTTTCTGGGCAAATTTGCAGACCAAGTTAATTTCTATTGCTACAGATAACCTGATTATTGCAGGGGATTTTAACCTAGTCAGGTACCCCACCCTGGATAGATTGAGACCATCATTAAATAGGAACAGCAAACAGGAAATTAATATTTACAAGAACTTTTGTAATCCACTATGTCTTAAAGATATCTGGCGGGTGCAAAACCCAGACACGAGAAAATATATGTGACCATGCCATCATTACACTCAATCTTAAAATAAGAAACCCACAAGAAGGTAATTTAAGTAGATTTTTCTTCCCCAGGTGCTTAGTGGCCAACACACAATTTAAGACATGGTTAAGAATAAAATAGATAGATTTTCTACAGATTAATGCATCACCAGATATAAAAATGGAAACTTTATGGGAAACTTTTAAAGCGGTGATAAGGGGCGAAATCAAAGCATATTTGGTAGCCCTAAAACGCAAATACACGGCTAGAGATACTGAGTTGGCTTCACAATTGCGCAATGCATATAATTCATATATTAGCGATCCTTCTAGGGTGTTATGGGTAACCTATCAAAGAGCTAAAAAAGAAAGAGAGCTATTTTTAACACAGAAAGCTGCACAAGATGATCTTAAAAAGAGGCTTTTTTTTATAGGCATGGGGGGAAAGCCGGCAAATTCCTTGCAAACATAACTAAACTACAAAAAAAGAGAGTCACAATTGGTTCTATCAAGACCCCAACAGGGCGAATCACAAATATTAAAGAAATCCAAAATCACATCTCCTTATATTTCCAGGAAGTTTATGCTGAAACAACAGCTTATATACAAGCTAAAATAACTTCTGGAGGGAAGTACAGGTCCCAAGACTTGAGCAGGCTAGTTTAGATGAATTAAACTCTCCTATTACAGTTATAAAAGTAATGAATGCCATTAAAAAATTGTCAACAAACAAAGCCGCAGGGCCAGATCAGCTCCCTGCAGAGCTATATAAAATTCTCGCTGAAGACATTGCCCCATTGCTAACATGTTTAATCAATATTTTATTGAAAATACTAAATGCTCAAAATACTTTGCTGCATCCTTAGTCGTTCTGATTCTTTAAAGAAATAAAAACCCAGAAGAAGTAGGGTTGTATAGACCGATCTCATTGCTAAATAGCGACTATAAAATATTGATGTCTATAATAGCTCATAGAATTAAACAACTTATTGGCCTATTAATACATAAAGATCAAGTCGGCTTTATGCCGGGAAGAAGCTGTACACGCAATCTTCGTAAATTACAATTAATACTTAATCTTTTTCAAAAGCAATCAGATAAGAGAGGTGTCAAATTAGGACCAGATGCTGCAATAGTCTCAATTGATGCGGAGAAGGCCTTCGACTCCATCATTTGGGACCATCTTTTTACAGCATTACAAAAGTATGGAGTCGAGGGTCCTTTTCTTCAATTTACTTCTCTAATATATAAGTCGGCCACAGCTGCCGTTATTGTAAATGATACCCTGTCAAAATATTTTATTATACATAAGGGGGTTAGACAAGGATGCCCATTGTCCCCTTACCTATTTAACCTGGCCCTAGAACCCCTGGCCATACAACTTAGAAAATAATTGGACGGGATTAGGATAGGCAAAAGGAGAATAACAATATTATTATATGCTGACGATCTGCTAGTATTAACTTCTAACACCAAAAAAAATGTCCCAGTTCTAATACAAATACTGCAAGACCTCGGTGCCTTTACAGGCTACAAAATCAATTCTTCAAAGTCAGAAATTTACTGGTTATATAAAAATAAGAAATCTGTGCAATCCTTCCCTTTCAAGGAAGCAAAATAATTTTTTGTTTATTTAGGTATTAAATTGTCGACTAACTTCAGAGAGTGGTATGATCTTAATTACCCTCTAATCTTCTTGAAAATAAAACATGATCTGGAAAAATGGGCAAAATGTAAACTGGTAAAATAAATTTAATAAAAATGCTATTGTTTCCCAAACTATTATACTTAATGCAAAACTTACCAATCTTGATAAAAAAAACAGGACCTTAAGGCATTTAAACAAGCCTGCATACAATTTTTATGGGATAAGAAAAGAAGGGCAATAGCATATAAAAAGCTCCCATTATCTAGAAGAGAGGGAGGTTTTGCATTTCCGGACATAGAGATTTATAATGTAAGTTGTATTGGGAAGATAGCCCTGGACTGGCTAAACAGCCTTACACACTGAAGAAACCCTGTCATATCCATACTCGCTTACCGCTTTGCTGCACACTCCCTTAGACAAATGCCCATATAAGATTAAAGGATTCCCTGTTATACAGATGGTGATAAAAACATGGCAAAGGATACTCAAACAGTTAGACATGGCAGTGTCATATTCCAAATACCTACCTATCCAAGGTAATCCTAATTTTACACCAGGAATAAACTCCAAGACTTTTAAAAATTGGGCATCGAAAGGGCTTATTAAGGTTACTCAACTAATAGATAGCGAGTCGAGGGTATGTAAATCTTTTGCCCAAATCCAACAAGAATTTGAGATAATAAATTAGGAATTGTATGCATTCCTGCAGTGTAGACATTACTTACAAGGAATACTGCAGAATAGTGTAGAAATAGAGACCTGAGACAAAATAGAACCTGCCATAATTCTTTTTCGAGCAGGGAAGTATAGTATTTCAACTTTATATAAACTTATTAATAACATTTTCGGGCAGAATAATTTGCAAAGACTAGCAGACACATGGCAGACTACAGTAGAGCAAATTCAAGCAAGCTTTAATCTGGCTGATAGAACTACAATTGCCTCTTCCTGGAGAGAATCACATTCAAAAATTATAAATAGAACATACATTACTCCACAGGTAAAGGCCAGATGGGATAAAACTTCAGCACGCTGTCAGAAATGTAAAACTATAAACGCAGACCTAGATCATTGCTTCTGGAGTTGTAGAAAAATTAAAAAAATTTGGTATAAAGTTACAAATTGGGCGTGCAAAATTAATAAAAGTAATATACAGTTCAAGGATAAGCATATCTTTTTCTTAATAGGTCAAGAGGAATTATTATATAAAAACATTCGCCAACTAAATATGCTAATCATCACAGGAAGACTTTTGATACTAAAATACTGGAAAGCGCAGAAAGCCCCAAGCTTGAAGGAATTTATACAAAAACTTAAAAACCAACTAATACTAGAACAAATGGACACTTCAATAGACTCAGATTATAAAATTAAGCTATTTTTCCATAAATGGAAAAACATTATTACCAGCTTCCCTATAGAAATTCAAAAACAAATAATCTCCCCTTTTAGGGCTACTATCTATATGGAAGCAGCCATTGCTAATGGTGAATATGACCTCATGTAGTTTGTTGGTGTAGGGGTGCTGGAGAGGAGATGGGGGGCCATGTCACTCCCTTTTTTTTTTTTTTTTTATGTTTGTTTATTCATCTCATTTTGTTTTATTTTTATTAATCAAGAAAGCCACCATTCTGCATGACAATTAACCTATGTTCTTCTTTTTTTACAAATGAGAATATTAGTATTGCCTACGTTAAAATTGCCCTGTTTACGATAGCAATATATGAATATCATCTACCTCTTTTTTTTTCTTTCTGGCAATAGTAAAGCTGAAGCATTAATTTGTATAATTTGTATAACCTGTATAATATTGACAGAATACTGCTTGTTAGTATTTTTCTTTTTTCTCAAATTAATGGAATTGTATGTTGAAATGGTCAATAAATATATATAAAAAAAAAAAAAAAACTTCTGGACTGCGTGGACCAGTGCAGCACTCTCCGACTTGGCGAACCTGAGAGGTGTCATGCCTGCTGTGTTGTCGAATATATTTTACTAATAATAATAATAATAATAATATATACTGCCTGCAGGCATTAGAGAACTGACAAAGATGGCGACGTGTAATGGACTTTTATATGGTGAAGTAAACATGAGATGCACCATGGGACATGTTATCTGTACATCTGATTGCATAAAATTTTTAAATATTGTTATCATGTCTGTGAGAGCATCCTGACTCAAGTTATGTTTGTGTGATGAACTCTGATTGGCCGTTCCTTAATGTTTCATATCTTAGTAACTTCCATACACATACCTCCTGGTGGTGCTGTTACTACATTTTTCATGTAGACTTATTTGTAACTCATGGGCCTGTTATACGGATATGTGTGACGAAGATTTAATATACGTGATATGTTAAATATTAATGTTTCAATTATCGTAAAAATCTAATACTGTCACATTATTAAATGTTGTAGACATTTCTAGGTTTAATATCGTTCTGTTTCTTTAATACAAATACGTTCGATTAATACACATTTAACATTGTATGTATTTATTGATCATTAAATCAATTTCGTGACTTATTGTGATGTATTGATATTTCTCTATTAAATGTATTTATAATGCACATTGAATGTGTGCTATTGCGTGACATTAGACTAGAATGTGTAAAGATGCGAATCTCGTGTTGCAAGATACGTTTCCCATGCGACATTTATGAAATGCGCAATTTCTGGTTATAATGTCCGTAACTTGGATAATCTGTTTATAAATGTTAAACTACACGTTTGTTTCTTATTAGTAAATAAACCTTGAGCTTGTATGTGTCTGAACTGCTCACATATGTTATTGTGCAATGGCGTCTTTAATTTTTAAAGAGACATTACAACCAAATATTTTCTAAAAATGATCCGGAGAAAGAATAAATGTTTAGACTTTAAAATGTAACTCAATTTATCTTTTGATTTAGATATCCTTAACAGAAGAAATTTCAATGCACATGGTTGAGCCAATCACATAAGGCATCTCTGTGCATCCACCAATCTTCATCTACTGAGCCTATCTCGATATGCTTTTCAAGAAAAGTATATCAAGATAATGAGATAATAGAAGTAAAAGACACTCTTTTTAAATCGCAAAGGGATATTTTGTGTTCATGTCCCTTTAAGTAGACATTTCCCAATAATGCTTGAAAGATCATAAACCTATGCACCTCCCTTTCTCAAACTTAGTATAACATGTGACTAAAGCATATTTATATTACCTTCTGGATTGTTTTCCCCACTGTGAATGAAATATATTCTAATGGCTGTATTTAGCCGTCTTCAGCTTAAAGGGACATTAAGCTATATGTTCTTTACTGATTTCGAATAGAATATTAAAACAACTTCATATTTAGTTTTATTCTCTCATTAGCTTTTTAAAATTTATATTCTTGGCTAAAAAGCATAGCTAGATAGGCTCTTTTGATGCTGATTGTTGGTTGCACATAGATGCCTTATGTCATTATCTAAGCCATGTGCATTGATATTTATTTATCAAAGGATATTTAAAGACTGAATCTAATTAGATAATAGTACATTAAAAAAAATTCAAATAAATTTGTATTGTCTAAAATTCAATAACTGATATATTTTTGTAATGTCCCTTTAAGGACCAAACCATTAGGAATATGTGGAGTTAACATTGTAGAAATAAACTAAAGGGGAATGAAAATACATATAGATATGTGATATCTAACCAAGAGGTAAGATGAATAATTTTTAGAATTTATATTACAAACTAGCTATAGTTAAATGACCCTTCAAATGACTCCACTAGAACAGAAAAGTGATCAATATGGCATACAATAACTAGCTTGTGCTAAATATGAAATTACCTGACTTAACATTTTAAACATATAAAATAATTTTGAAACTATATTTATTAGAATAATGTTTTTGGATACCTAAGGAAGATACAAGATATTATAAAACAAATTGAACATTCAACTACACTGTCACTTTAATGTAAGTTAACCACTTTCCTTTCTTAAAAGTGAAAAGAACGGGGGCGGAGCTAGCCACTGAAGAAGATGGTCGCAAGTGTATAGAGCTCCTAGTTCTGGATATAATAAATGAAGCTAAACCCACTCTATCATGTAGCTCAACGTTACTCAGAGACTGATCACACTTCTATAAGCTCCTTTTGTTATGTGCCTGGGAAAATTGAAGCTCAAATCACCGTGATTTACCAGAGAGACGAAGCGACCTCTGTGGAGGCATAAGCTAAGATGGCGCTGGTCATGTGGGGCAAAGAAATCAAAGCCCTAATTGACACTCATTTCTCCAACTTGTCACGGGCTCTTGTAGCGACAATGGGGCAAGATGTTTCAGCTAGCCCTGACTTGAATCGGCAGGTACAGTTATGGAGCCCTTTACAAGCAAGCACCTGTGATAGTCTTATAGTGTGCGCTCAGGAGGTCGGCCGTGTCGGAGAGACACCTACTCTGGAGGAAAAGATTCTATGCTCCCGAGACATACAGAGCCTGGACACTGCAGTCAGTATTAGGAGCATTGTGGCGGCTCACCTCACACAGCAGATCACCTACCTGCTGCCGCCTGCCGGAAATCTGAGAAGCGGAAAGGCCCGGTCGGTCAATGCTGCTGATGCGGGGCCTATGCTTCTGCTGGCTGTGCTTCTTTGTGCAGCGTCGCTACATCTACAATGGGATCCTGGCGGTCCGCGGCAGAGGGAGAGGCTGGGGTGAGCGGGACAACTTTCGTGCAAGGGATAATTCCATGACTGTTTTACTTGCTGGACATCCGTTCCATTGGGTCCTGCTGCACTCAGACTGGGTCCCTAGCAAATTTTGCTAATTTGATCTGTGTGACGATGTCACTGTACTTTAAGGACACAGCTCCCCTTATTTACAAACTCTGAGCCTGGTATCTTACATGCTGCCACAACTAAAATATTCTCTTTAATTTTATTATTTTTTATTATATATTTAGCAAATGTTTTATTGCAAAAATATGACTGTGGTTCCTTTGTTATAACGAACTGTAAGCCAGTAATTCATGCCAGTCCATTTTAGGTTTTTATAGTAAACCTTTTAAAGTCAAATACCTATGGCACGTTAACTGTCTCACATCTGTTAACATTTTGAGATCTGTTTACAGGTTACCGCCATTTATCTGTTTATACATACTACCTTTTGCTTTTAACATTGTCCTGATTTAACATTGCAACACTGTTTTTACCCATGGCTGTAGCCTTTAGGGCTCCTCTTTCACATGTTTCTTTACTAAGATATAGTATGGTTATTTTTGATTTTACTGAAGTGATGTCAAGCTTAATAATGTGGCGGGAGCTTATTATATGAGAGGCATATTATATAGTTATTGCACCCTGTAGGTAATGTATTTTACTTCTGATGCTTCATTTGAGCAATGTGTATGTTTTACCCAAAAAAAGCTCTGTGGAGTCTTGACAATACTCCCTACCTATACAAGGATACCAGACTCAGTTTCATAGTAGGAACTAACTAAATGGGTATTACGTTTTATAGTTACTATGTCCAGTATTAGCACTGTACTATACAATGGTTAGGCAGTGGATCTATGTTAGATACAGTTCCTGGATATTCTCATGCTGCTCAAGTTAGATATGAGCCTAAGTAGTTGTCTTTATTATGATTCTTATGCAACCCCACTGTTCTGTGTTCAGAAGTTGAGTTAAGAAATACATCTTTTCCTATAGGAAATTGAAATCCTCATTAAGTTATACCCATTTCAAGCCCTTTCTGCAACGCCCTAGTAATATTCATTGCTCATTATTTAATTCATTTTAACCAGACTACTATGTATATATCACAACGTGTGTTTGCTTGTTACTGGGTGTAGGGTCCGCGCCCAGGGGACAAGACTTACACCTCCATTACTAGTCTGAGTTAGTGCGCACAACATTAATCTTTGCATACTGGGATATAAACTTAGCTTTAGACTATTTAGGAGATCAACTCTTATTTACCCACAATCCCGGTGTACTGGCGTTTCCCCAGATATAGTTACTAATAAGCTATATGTATGCTGTGCAAATTGGTTGATCTCCTGTTCCCCCACCCCTATAAATTGACTTCTGACGCGGATATTGAGGGGCGTTTGTTCTGGCAAGGTTATATAGCTGGTTCTACGCATGTATACACGTATTCATATGAGTGTCTATATATAAGACCTAGCTCTTCTGTGACTACTATATGCGATATATGATTCAGGTTTAAAGTTATAAACTCTACATCCAGCTGGTCCCAGTGAAGCCAATCATTTGCATTGTTGGGATTTTCTCCCTGCATGTCCTCCAGTGTTGATATATATATATATGTTCTTCATAGCAACCCCTACTAGTTATAGATTTGGAGATCTCGCCATAATAATAATAACAATATATGTCATTCTTGCGACCATGATGTATAACTCAGTGTCACTGCCGCTCTCACAATAACAATAATAGTTTAAATATATCTATGCTGTTTAACTAGGCTAGTCTCCCAACCCCAATCCCTTTATAGTGTTCTGGTTCTCTATGATTTAGGCCAGACACTTCTTTGGCGGTTTCCCTTGAAAACAACCGCATTTACCATCAATATATTTTATAGCACCCAAACTCCTTATTCCCCTTTTTATATGTGCATATATTCTCTTATGGTATTGTAAGGAAATACAAGATAAAGTACAAATGATGCATCATAACTAACTATGATTAGTGATGTACTCTTTATAAGGTTATGGAGTTATAAGATTAACTCACTAGTTCCCATTCCGAGTTATCCAGAGAATCTATAACGTGAGTACTGAGGAAAAGATAGTAATATGAGCATAAGCGAAGCACATGGCGTAATAATATAATATGATTTGAAATAAGTTTTGATGTTAAGCACATGTTGTATACTACATGTTTATATCACTTAAAATGTGAAAATTTGAAAATTCGAAAAATTCAAATATTATTTGTAAATGCTCTAGCTTATTAACCACAAAAATGAAAACCTGAGGTTTATTTTTAATTTGTGTTTATTATTATTATTTAAGACTATGAATGTGATACACCAACAACTAATGTCATCTTGGTTTCAAAGATTTTTGGTGTGTTGTGCAGATGCATTCAAACTGTGACGTTATGCTTACCTTTTCTTATGATTGTATATCATATTGTTCAAAACCTCAATAAAAATTATATAAACAAAAAGTGAAAAGAACAAAGTTGTTATGTCGAATTCAGACTACATATCCTCATAAACATTTTCAAATTTTACCATCTATAAATTACACAATAAAAGCATCGATGGATTTAACTCCCAAATTATTTTATAAAAGATACTTGACTTTAACATTATCTGAATAAGTGGATTTTCGATTATTAATTCAATTCATGAGGCAAAATTTTATATCAGGCATGTGCTTGTCAAATAGACAACTACCAGTCATAGGAGTCAATTATTTTTTTACTTGTCAGATTAGATGTATATATTTATTATAATCTGTTTGTTAAAAAGATGCTCTTTAAATAAAATAAAATAAAAAAATTTAGTATGAAAAAATATTTATTGACAAGAAAATAAATTAAATTTAAAAAAAAAAACGAACAAGTGTAATTCATCACAGATGAAACTCTGAAAAAGAAAGAAAAATATTATAAACATTAGTTATTTCATAAACACGTCTTAAAATATTCATTAAATCAAATAACTTTAAAATCATCTTGTGCCTATGCTCTAACATTTTTTAAATTTTTTCGCAAGATATTTAAAAAAAAAAAAATCATACATGAAATCTATACATATCCATCATTTAAAATACCATTACATTGTCTAATCAATATTACATTTAAATATCAGCATTTAAAATTAGACAAAATAATGCAAATAACATTTCAAATTTTTTTTTGTATATTTATGCTGAACATAAATGTAATATTTCATGTCCCTTTAAATAATACCTCTATATCAACTATAATATGTATTTCTTTGTCTGATTGTTCAGAATTGGATTCCTCTGTAGCACAAAGTATGGGTAATGTATGTAAGCTACAAATATTCTAATATAGGACATGTATCTTTTCCTAATTTTTAACATTCTTCCTCCTGTGATTCTTAACTAGCATGCATTGGGCAAACCAACCTGCATTATGCATGGTCTTTGAAAGTCAATTCTCTTGAAAATAACAGTTTACAGTTTATCTTCATTAGGTGTCTTATTCATTATTTCCAATATAGAGGATTGTGAAATACCATCTAAAATAAAAAAAATATCTAAGTGTCTCCAATAGGATGCCTCCACAGCCTTAATCCATCAAATTATTGCCACTTACCATGTGAACATGTCTTTGTATGGTTTTCCAGGTCAGCACATTTGAAAGACAATGCCAGACGTGATCCCATTGGTATTCTTCACTTTCAATCTTGGATTCTTCACTTTCAATCTTGGATTCTTCACTTTCAGTCTGGGAATTCTTCACTTTCAGTCTTGAATTCTTCACTTTCAGTCTTGAATTCTTCACTTTCAGTCTTTAGATGAAGTCATCTCCCTAATGTCATAAAAAGTGTGAATCAAACAATTAATACAAGTGTGTGAATTAGTTCTGCACCCCTCTCCCACCCCCCATTTCTGAAACGATTTCTGTCACTAGCTTACTAAGCGTGTGTAGCATCTTGTGTTATGTTCTATCAATTAAGTGTGAAGATGAGTCATATTGAGCAGACCTAACCTCCAATGTGTGACTTTGAATCTGACTTTGAACCATAGTCTTGCTAGAGGATCCCTTTCTGAGTATACAAAATTTAAGTAATGTGTAAACTAAATACTAGTTTGGAAAATGTATGCCATATGATGTCTTTTTGTGCCAAATTCCTGCCAGCCACAGTCCATACATTATTTATACTTACCAGCGCATGTTGTCTTTAAAAACCAGGTGGCAAAGTCGTTACAGGACCGAATGACCAGAGCATCACCTATATTAATAAATGTCAAAATTGGAATCATTTGATGAACAATCCTAACATGTTTGCACAATTCTCTACTTGTCATTTCCCTAGAATTCACATATATTGACAATACTCCTATCTAACTTCTATTATTTACCGTCTGAAGTGGTGGTCGATGATGTGTGCTCTGACATTGAGCCCCTCGTCCCAGAATGGCCCCTCTAGAACAGGCTCATCCTCCTCATCTTGGAGGAGGCGTCGGGGCGCCTGGACGGCCTGCAGCATCCCAGCCCACTGTGCAATATTATGCAAGACGCTGCAGGCTATAACGATCTTCGCCACCTTCCTAGGGCTGTACTGGAGGGCTCCTCCCGACCTGTCAAGGCATCTGAATCTCATTTTGAGGAGCCCAAACATCCTCTCGACTACAGCCCTAGTCCACCTGTGCGCCCTATTATAGCGCTCCTGGGCCTCATCAGTGGGGTTACGTATAGGCGTAATGAGCCAAGGCCGGCTCATGTAACCAGAATCACCTATAAATTATGAACATAATAAAATGAAAATATTTTATAAAAATAAAAATTATATTAAAATAATTTTCTTTTGTGTACACGAAAATCCAATAACATAAAATTTTTAATTGAAAAATAATAATATGGTTAAATATAATTCTCTATCTGCCCATTTCAGCTAAGACATGCTACATATCTGTTTTAAACTCAAACTAGACATTTGCAGAAAGAGACAATAACATGGTTAAATTGCATTCTCTATCTGCCCATTTCAGCTAAGACATGCTACCTATGCGTATTTCGCACAAACCAAACCTTTGCTAAAATAAAAACAAAATGGTTAAATTGCATTTTCGATCTGGCCATTTAAGCTAGAACATGCTACATATCTGTTTTTAGATAAAACTAGACATCTGCGGAAAGAGACAATGACATGGTTAAATTGCATTCTCTATCTGCCCATTTCAGCTAAGACATGCTACCTATGCGTATTTCGCATAAACCAGACCTTTGCTAAAATAAAAACAAAATAGTTAAATTGCATTTTCGATCTGGCCATTTAAGCTAGAACATGCTACATATCTGTTTTTAGCTAAAACAAGACATTTGCGGAAAGAGACAATGCAATGGTTAAATTGCATTCTCTATCTGCCCATTTCAGCTAAGACATGCTACCTATGCGTATTTCGCATAAACCAGACCTTTGCTAAAATAAAAACAAAATGGTTAAATTGCACTTTCGATCTGGCCATTTAAGCTATAACATGCTACATATCTGTTTTTAGCTAAAACTAGACATTTGCGGAAAGAGACAATGACATGGTTAAATTGCATTCTCTATCTGCCCATTTCAGCTAAGACATGCTACCTATGCGTATTTCGCATAAACCAGACCTTTGCTAAAATAAAAACAAAATGGTTAAATTGCATTTTCAATCTGGCCATTTAAGATAGAACATGCTACATATCTGTTTTTAGGTAAAACTAGACATTTGCGGAAAGAGACAATGACATGGTTAAATTGCATTCTCTATCTGCCCATTTCAGCTAAGACATGCTACCTATGCATATTTAGCATAAACCAGACCTTTGCTAAAATAAAAACAAAATGGTTAAATTGCATTTTCGATCTGGCCATTTAAGCTAGAACATGCTACATATCTGTTTTTAGCTAAAACTAGACATTTGCGGAAAGAGACAATGACATGGTTAAATTGCATTCTCTATCTGCCCATTTCAGCTAAGACATGCTACCTATGCGTATTTCGCATAAACCAGACCTTTGCTAAAATAAAAACAAAATGGTTAAATTGCATTTTCAATCTGGCCATTTAAGCTAGAACATGCTACATATCTGTTTTTAGCTAAAACTAGATATTTGCGGAAAGACAATTAAATGGTTAAATTGCATCCTAGAGCTGCACATTTTGCACATTACCCAAATAACTTTTTTTGGAAGACTACAGTGGTTATTGTCTAACTAATTAACCATGTTGTGCACAAATACTCACCAACGAGATACCCAGGGGGAAATTGTCTTTCCTCAAACTGCCGCCACAGGGACGACAGAGAGAGGATGCGGGCATCATGACAAGCCCCTCCGAAATTCGCACACAACTGCATAATCCGCATCCGTGCATCACAAACATACTGCACGTTGAGGCTATGGAAATGTTTGCGATTTCGGAAGGGCAAGTCATCGGCTGGAGCACGCAGCGCAATGTGGGTGCAATCTATTGCTCCCAAGACATTGGGCAATTCAGCTATTACAAAGATTTCTCTCTTCAAGGGGCCTCCAATCACCATCATTTTGAGGGAATCCTATGTAATGCTTACTGATACGTACCATGGCATCCAGAAAGTGATCAAACACCACCGAGAATGTACCTTGAGCCAGGCCATGCATGTACATCTTTCCTGATTGAAAACTCCCGGAGGCCAGGATGTATATACAACTTAGCATCTTAGTGATGCCAGGGACAGCAGTCCTTATTTGTATACGTGGCTCCAGATGAGGTCTAAGAACATCGTAAAGGCCAATGAGCTGTTCGCGATTGAGCCTATACTTGTCATAAACCTCGAAGTCACTCATGTTTTCCAAGGTGGGTCTCACCCTGTATACACGAGGACCTCTAACCAAACAAGCCCTTCGTCTCTCTTGGAGCCGCTGAGCCCACTTGATTCTATTAACCGCTACTTCGGCAACAGCACCACCAGCAGCGTCTATCAGATCGTCATCCATATTTGCCAAGCTTAGCAGCACAAAGCCAAACAGCAGAGCAAACACAACACAAGGAGTAACAAGGTATGCAAAAACACAGAAGCGAATTGATACAATGTCGATCACAAGGGACGCTTTGGCCATGTTGTTTTGGGGATTTATTGTGCAATTAGTCCAATAGTAGTGAGTTTGTAATGATTGCTGATTGTATACACTTGTTTGTATGTGAGCAGTGCGAATGCTTTCAAAGTGGGCGTTTTTTTTAGGTGTTTGCTGAATTCCCCCCCCCCAATGAATCTCAATGTGAAAGTGTAAAATGTAACACATACAGTGTATGTTTGTAATGTTTGTTCATATGCGTAATAAATATTTATTAAACGCGATCTTATAGTAAAAAGTACACGTCCACGCTAACATGAATGAAAGAGCATAGTTGTGTATAATGTGCATAGAATCTCATCGATCAATGTTGCTGCAATATTGTTTGTAAACGATAAAGTAACAGCTGTCATCTGTAGTATTGTATATATACGTGACTGGCGAGATGTCAATATTGTACGCGTCCCATTAAAATCGCACTAATAATTCAGAACTTCCGGCTGTCATCTGTAGTATTGTATATATAACTGATTGGCGAGATGTCAATATTGTACGCGTCCCATTAAAATCGCACTAATAATTCAGAACTTCCGGCTGTCATCTGTAGTATTGTATATATAAGTGATTGGCGAGATGTCAATATTGTACGCTTCCCATTAAAATCGCACTAATAATTCAGAACTTCCGGCTGTTATCTGTAGTATTGTATATATAAGTGATTGGAGAGATGTCAATATTGTACGCGTCCCTTTAAAATCGCAATAATACTGAAGATCTTCCGGCTGACATCTATAATATTGTATATATAAGTGATTTGCGAGCTGACAATATTTAGTACGCATCCCTTTAAAATCGCCATAATAATGATGTTCCAAACTGTCGTTTACGTATATGTATTATTGTACTATTGAGTGCTAAAGTTCTGAAAGGGGCGGTACAGTCCTAAAGCTGTAATGTGTATGGTTGAAGCTTCAAATGACGTCATCATATTATCAACCTGCCTGTGTAGTTATGAAATCCTCCTTGTGTTGTTGTATTTTACTACATTGTTATTGTGTGCTGATTAAAATATAAATGTGTGCTTTGTGGTTGCGTGATGCGTGTTATGTACATCTATTCGTATGTATTGTGATTGTCTCCCACATATGCTGACTTCTATAAAGCGGTCTAGCATTGTTGTTCCTTCCCAAAAAGTGACAGCTGTAATCTGTTCTAATGATGTTCTTATTGTACGTAATTCCTAATGGTATATTGTGAGTGAATCGTGATGTTAAAGGGACAGTAAAAACCCTATTTTATGTTTCGTGATTCATAGAGAGAATGTAATGTGTTTTTCCCCCATCATATGAATGCACATGTATGAGTGAATACTAAAAGTAATGTATGTGCATCCATGAATGATCATGTGTTAAGCCTATGTAGATATGCTGTTGATGCAAGCATATGAGTTGAATAAATGAAATGCTATAATAAAGGTAAATGAGAGGTGTTTCCAATTGTCTACTGTTTGTGAATCATGAAATGTTCCAATAATTTTTCTGTCCGTTTAAATCTGATGTAATTGTTTTAAATGTTTGTTACTAGTGATGGTGATTTGTAGTGGATGTAATGTAAAAGTATCAAACAATTTAATGTTGTGTTGAATTTCACATAAGTAAAAGCCATAACTCCATAGGGAAATAGCCATTTCTTGATCTATTTGTCATAGCGGGGTTAACGCAGAAAAACATGAGTTAGTTTCAGAATTCTAGCGCTGGTATTTAGAGTTTTCTTGTCTGCGCTTTTTGCGTGCGTTAGGGAAATCTGTCTGTCTCGTGCACGAGCACGTCTTCCCCATAGAAGTCAATGGAGGATAAAAATTTGTGTGTAAATAAAATCCAAGACTGGTTTTGAGCGTAAAGTGAGTGACGTCATGGTCTTGTGTGAAAAAGTAGCTAAATCGTATTTATTTCGTAATCAAAATCTTCTTTGTGTATGTAATGTGGTGTATATTGTTTGTATGCATCGATGAGTGTATGTATGTGATAATATTTGTAGTTAGATGTAGCTATATGAGTGTCTGTTCTCGTCTGTCAATGTAAGTCAATGGCAAAATGGTTTTGTGTTGTTTTTTTTTTTCAAACACCCGAGATCTCGCAACTTTGATCCTTTCTATTTTGACGTGAAAATATGAAAAATGAAATATAAATATAGTGTAGTGTTTGTATGAGTGTAAGTGTACTTTGTGTAATATTTGTTTTGTGATTTGTGGATGTTTATTTTGGCGCTAGATGTTAACTCCTGGGTCTGGGTTGTCGGTAATGATTTCAGCGTTAGAAATATTTTGAGTGTCGGTAAGGAAACTCTAAATACCAGCGGGCGGTTAAAAGCAGCGTGTGTATGCTACTGTTTCAATGCAGAGATCTTACTGCTTTGTTTGCAGAAAAATGCAAGTACAAAAATGTTTTTGGTGATTAAACATAGTTTGATTATATATTATGTATTGTGTGTATATTTGATACTGTTTATAATGTATTTATAGTCTTCATTTCAAAGCTTTAAAAATAATGTATTATACTGTAGGTTACTCAGGTTCCAGGCCCCTCTCAAAATTGACATAACTCCCCCATTGACTTACATCATAAACTGGGTTTCAATTTACAACGGTTTCGATTTACAACCATTCCTTCTGGAACCTAACTCTGGCGTAAACTGAGGGCTACCTGTATATATATATATGTATATATATAAATATATATATAGAATCTATTCAGCCAGCTACTACATATATTTTAAGCTGCGTTTTGCAGCGCAAGTACATACTCTCTGTACATTTGATGTACTAAGATTCTTTCACTGAATCAAAGTGCAGCCTACTCTCACTAGTACGCCCCGCTAACTCCCCTTGACAGCCTATACCTACGTCACATCTAACCTATACTCCTCCTTTACCACTCAGCTAACTCCCCCTGACCGCCTACACCTACATCATGCCTAACCTACACACCCAGGAAATGCCCAGCTAAGTCCCTAATACCACCTACACTTATGTATGTCTAACCTACAATCCCCTGCAACGCCCCAGATAACTTCCACATACTGTCTACTGTCTGCAAAATACCTGACTATAATAAACTTAACTAAATAGTAAACCTCCCCATTTTAACTATAGAAGCTATGCCGCTAGTATTATAAACAATGTCTAAATTATGTGTCACGAAGATCCGCTAAACACTGGAGGCCGACTGCCTCAGGGTAGGCAAAATCTCCTGGAATTGAGTGCCGGACCAGAATTGAGTGCGGTCTGACTCTTCTTAAAAGGGGTGCCAATCGAGCAGGGTATTAAGTCTCCCCTTTAGTATGTTGTCTGCATTTTGATGAGGCACCTGGGGATACCACTTGTTTGTGGTGCTACCTTCTGGGACAAAATATGCATTGTCATGTACAATGTAGATTATTTTAAGTATTGTAAATATCTTAAAAGGGATTTATTGTTGCATACTATGTTTATTATTTAAAACATAAATATATATTTGAAAATATATCTTTATGTTTAAAATAATTAGAAAGCAACATTAAATAGCTTTTACTCTATAGAGATATACAATACTTTAAACAATATGCATTGTACATGACTATGAATATCATTTAAACATTGTCCCCTAAACTGCCATAACCTAAAACTAACTACAGAAGTTAAAGGCCATACAAATAAATAATCAATATTTAAAATGATACAACGTTAGGTAGAATGCATATTATTTAAATTTTTGCATATACATTTAAATGTAATTATTGTTGGTTGTTGTGTTTATTATTTGTTATTAAAGACAGTATAATTAAAATGATAGTTCTATATAACTACATACCTGTTATGTAAAAATATAATTTAATGCTACTGGCTACTATAACATACTTTTATAATAACATATATATCTATGTTATCACTAATAAACACAACAAGCTAACATAAATACATTTTAATTTATATGCAGTACTTAAAACAATATGCAATATACATGACAATGCCTACCATTTTAAATATTGAATATCATGGTACCGGTACTGGAGGGTATGGGTTTCTCAGAACAATTCATGACTGCAATTGCAAAAATATATTCAAAGCCTACAGCCTGGGTATGGGCGATGGGTCATCAATCCAGTACTTTTATTATTATTAAAAAGGCACAGTATAAAGATAGAAGGGTAGTCACCAAGAATCAGGTTACTACCAAAAAATACAGGGAATTCAGCACAACCTTTTTAAATACTAAGCAAATGCAAAGCACCACGAATTGCGGTATGTATTATTACTCAAATCACTCACCCACATTAAAAGCAAAAAAAGATTATACTTACTACTTAAAGAAAGACACATTGAACCAAATAAAATAATACACAGAGGGAGTAGCGCTTGAAACAGACATAGATGTCAAATTTATTAAAATATTTGTAAGCTATTATTGCTGGATCAAAATATATATGCTATAAGTATAAACTGACAACACCTCCACTAGAGGATGGTTACGTTCTAAAAAATCAGCCATCATAGTGACCCATGAGGATCTATGTCAGTTAGACAGTACTATTGTTCTGTCTATTATATGCTTATTATGTTCATGTTGATGACATCTGGTGGTTTCATGTTGCAATTACAGCTTGGTTCCTCTCAAGAATAAAACAGGAAGTGTTAATAAAGTTTGTTAATAAAAAGTTACTTTCAGTTTCTCAGCAGCCATCTTAGCTTCAAGAAGCATGGAAATCAGCTCTTAAACATTTGCCTCTAAACATACATATGCCTGTAAGTTATTTGTTTTTTGCTAAGAGTTCATTGTACATTTGAATTGCATTGCTATTTGTTGTAAGGATTAAATGTAAGCTCTCTGTGTTAGAAACATGTATTATTGTATGTATTGCAAGCACCACGTGTAACTACATATTGTAATTTCAACTTTTCTTATTGTATTGCAGTTTTACAAAAATAACTATTCAGAAGTAAAATCAGTTTGGAATAAACACAAAGCTATTTCTGTCTGGTTTGTTAACTAGCTGTCTAGTTATCAGTTAATGAGGACAGTACAGTAAAAAGGCATGCTTTATCAAGGCAAGATACAAGGGCTGCATTTTCAAGTAAAAAGGCAGGCTATATCAGGGGAAGATGCAGAGCTGCATTGTAAAGTAAAAAGCATGCTATATCAAGGGAAGATATAGGAGCTGCATTGAAAAGTGAGAAGCAATAACAAGCAAGATACAAAGGCTGCATTTTAAAGTAAAAAGCAGTAAATAACAAGCAAACATACAAGACCTGCAATTTAAAGTGAAAGGCAGTAAAAATAAATTGCACAAGAACTGCATTTAAAATATTGCACTACTTTAACCTGATCACTATGAACCAAGATAAGAATGTTGATATGACGCAGCAAACTTTAGAGACCAGATCCTATGCCTCTGGCTCTAAATATTCAATGCGCTCCAGCAGATCACCAGCCAGTTCTGCAGGACTCAGAGCCCATGCTAAAGCGCAAGCAGCCCAGGCACAAATTTCTTATGCTGAAAAAGAAGCAGACATGATAAAGCAGAAAGCATCACTAGAAGCAAAGGCAGCTAGGCACAAAGCAGATATGGAAGCAGAGGCAGCTAGGCACAAAGCAGATATGGAAGCAGAGGCAGCAAGGTGCAAAGCAGATATGGAAGCAGAAGCAGCAAGGTGCAAAGCAGATATGGAAGCAGAGGCAGCTAGACGCAAAGCAGATATGGAAGCAGAGGCAGCTAAGCGCAAAGCAGAGACAGCAAGGTGTGAAGCTGAAACAGCGCAACGCAAGGCAGAGTTAGAAGCTAATATGCATGTGCTAAAGATTCAAAGGGCAGCAGTTGCAGCATCTGCAGAAGCAGCAGTCTATGAAGCAGCAGCTGAACTAGAAGAGGAACCACTTCAAGATTTTGCAGAAATAACTACCCATGATTCAGCACAAAGGACTTGTGAGTATGTACAGAACCATGCTCTAGACCAAGATAAAACAGAGCATGCTCCTATCCAACATATGTCCAGCATAAGGCCACAGTTTCCTGACTCAACATATTTAAAGTTTACTCCAAGTATTCCTGACTTGCACCCTCCTTCCCAGACTGACACTGCAAATGTCTCTACACCAAGAGTGCGCTTCCAAGAAAGCAGAGGTTATGCTGATCCACAATATCCATCACATTATATGGACTCTCACATATCCCCTCTCAGAAATAGGAACTTCAGAGACTACTGACCTAGCAAAGCACCTGATTCGTCGAGAGTTAGTGAGTACAGGGCTACTAACATTTGATGATCGACCAGAGAACTACTGGGCATGGAAGACATCATTCCAAGGTGTCACTAGAGATCTTAATCTTACAGCCAGAGAAGAGCTAGATCTTTTAACTAAGTGGCTTGGACCAGAGTCATCTCAACAGGCTAAGAGACTCAGGTCAGTGCATGTTCATAATCCAATTGATGGAGTTAAAATGGTATGGCAGAGACTAGAAGAATGTTATGGCAGCCCTGAAGCTATTGAGAATGCACTGTTAAAGAAGCTAGAAAACTTCCCCAAAATCTCAAACAAAGACAACATAAAGTTAAGAGAACTTGGTGACATGTTGTTGGAGGTGAATGCAGCTAAGACAGGAGGCTTTTTGCCAGGACTGGCATACCTAGACATAGCTCGTGGCATCAAACCAATTATTGAAAAACTGCCATATAGCCTGCAAGAAAAGTGGATTTTTCAAGGTTCCAAGTACAAAGAAGATCATCATGTCTCCTTTCCACCATTCAGTTTCTTCACCAGATTTATTGTCAACCAAGCAAAGACCAGAAATGATCCAAGCTTCATATTCTCAACATGCAGCAACCAATTTCCAGTAAATACAGAGAAGTCAGGAACAAGGTACAGCAACAGACCAACGGTGTCAGTAAGAAAGACAGAAGTGTCAGCTACTAATGCAACTCCACAAGTGAAAAGCCCTTCGTGGAAATCCATGGAATCAGACAGTCCATGTCCAATTCATAATAAAGCACACCCACTGTCAAAGTGTCGTGGGTTCAGAAGCAAGCACATTGATGAACGTAATGCTTACCTGAAGGAGAACTCTATCTGCTTTAGATGCTGTGCATCCACCAGACACATTGCCAAAGACTGCAAAAATAACATAAGATGCAGAGAATGCAACAGTGACCAGCATACTTCAGCTTTGCATCCAGGTTCAGCTCCCTGGGCAGTAGAGACTCCTTTACCAAAGGGAGAGCAAGGCGGGGAGCAAGAGGAAGCTACTCCACCCACTATTGTATCCAAGTGTACAGAGGTATGCGGGAAAGGGACAAGGCCCAGATCATGTTCCAAGATTTGTTTAGTGACTGTATATCCCTCTAATAAACCTGACTGTTCTGTAAAAATGTATGCAGTGTTAGATGATCAAAGTAACCGTTCTTTGAGAACAGTATGGATATTACAGACGCAACCAACTAGATCTATTCCTCGATGTCAAGTTTTATTGGGAGACACTCCTACACACCCTTAACGCTCAATAAACCCCCCCCCCCCAAAACATTGAGACACCTCCGACTAACACTAGAACCTAACATTAAGGTAAAACAGACATGCAGACCACTACCAAGACGCCAACTAAACTCCATATCCACAAAGACAAGACGAAGACTGACCACCTTATAGTCACAAAAGCCAGTCTCCAGTTGTTACCTTTATATTCATGTTATAGTTTGACAAGTTATATTTATGCTCTTTGCCAAAACCCAACTATACGGTTTCCCTCCCATTACTCCACAGTCCACATAAGAACTCTGCTCACCCAGTCTCAAAACGAGATTGCACAGGATACTAACTGAATGGACTGGAAAATACACACCTGTTGTACCTTTGTACGATATACTTGATATACTTTGTGGAAACCCTCTGTACTATTGTATTATCTATATGGAAAATTAATAAAAATCATTTAAAAAAAAAAAAAAAAAAAAAAAAAGTAACCGTTCTTTAGCCAAATCAGAGTTTTTTTATGTGTTTAACATTAGTGGTGAAACATTTTCCTACACTCTAAGAACATGCTCAGGCATTACAGAGAAAACAGGGCGTAGGGTATCCAACTTCACTGTTCAGTCTATTGATGGGAAAACACATATAAAACTCCCCACACTCATTGAATGTGACATGATACCTGATGACAGGTCAGAAATTCCAACACCTGAGATTACACAGCATTTCCCTCATCTGAAATCCTTAACAGACAAGATCCCAGCACTTGACCCTAACGCACAAATACTTCTCTTGTTAGGAAGAGAAATTCTGAAGGTGCACAAAGTACGTGAGCAGATTAATGGGCCTCATAACAGTCCTTATGCACAACATTTAGACTTAGGTTGCGTCATAGTTGTGGAAGTATGCTTAGGAGGAGCTCATAGACCAGCAGATGTGAACTCTTTCAAGACAAATGTGCTGCCTAGTGGGCGCACTTCTCTGTTCAGCCCATGCACTAGCTATATACAGGTAAAAGAGACTTTTAATGCTTGTAAACAACAGTCATGCACCCCCTCATTGTGTTATTTAGGAACTGCAACTCACAATGTGGGCAGTTTAGATGATAATGTGTTTGTTACTACTCCAAACGATGACAAACCTGCTATGTCTATTCAAGATGGTATGTTCCTTGATGTAGTTGAAAAAGAGATGTTTATTGATGAAGCAAATTACTGGGTAGCACCCCTACCATTTCGCTTACCTCGGCTTAGACTACCAAACAACATAGAGCAAGCCCAGAAAAGACTCCTTGCTCTACATTGTTCCTTTGTGAAAAAACCTGAAATGAAGGAACATTGGAACCAGGTGAGGAGTGTTGGTACCTACCAATCTTTGGTGTCTATCACCCTCAGAAGCCAGGACAGATCAGAGTAGTTTTTGACTCAAGTGCTCAGTTTGAAGGCATCTCACTGAATGACACACTCCTCAGTGGGCCTGATTTAAATAATACACTACTAGGTGTCCTTTTACGTTTCCGCAAAGAACAAGTTGCAATTACCACTGATGTACAACAAATGTTTTACTGTTTCATGGTTAGAGAAGATCACCGTAACTATTTGAGATTTCTTTGGTTTCGTGACAATGACCTTAACAAAGAAATTACAGAGTTCAGGATGAAGGTACATGTCTTTGGAAACAGCTCTTCTCCAGCCATAGCCATTTATGGTCTAAGACAAATAGCAAAGCAAGGAAAAAGTGAGTATGGCGAAGATGTAGAACAGTTTATCTTGAGGAATTTCTATGTAGATGATGGACTCGCATCTGTGTCTACTGAAGCTGAAGCAGTCAGTCTCCTGCAGAGAGCTAAGGACATGCTCGCAGGATAAAATCTCAAGCTACACAAAGTGGCTTCCAACAGAAGTCCAGTAATGGAAGCATTTCCTGCAGATGACAGAGCTAAAGATCTAAAGGACCTTGTTTTAGGTGTTGATCCTCTACCCCTCCAAAGGAGCTTAGGAGTAAGTTGGAACTTACAGACCGACAGTTTCACTTTTCAAGTGTCTAAAGAGGTAAAACCTTTCACACGGAGAGGTATCCTGGCTACAGTAAACAGTCTTTATGACCCACTTGGGTTTGCATCTCCAATCACTAAGCAAGGTAAATCTTTAGTCAGAGAACTCTCAACAGACCAATGTGACTGGGATTCCCCACTCTCACCAGATAGAGAAGCTCAATGGAGAGCATGGACAGAAGACCTGATCCATCTTGAAGATCTCAGTATTCCCAGACCCTATGTGCCAGTGTCACTATCGTCCACAGTAAGAAAGGAGGTATGTGTTTTTTCTGATGCTTCTACTGTAGCGATAGCAGCTGTGGCATATCTCAGAGTCATAGACAGTAGCGGTCAATGTCATGTAGGCTTTATAATGGGCAAATCTAAACTAGCTCCAAGACCAGCCCATACAGTGCCACGTCTAGAATTATATGCAGCTGTTTTGTCAGTTGAGCTAGCTGAACTTATTACTGAAGAAATGGACATTGAACTTTATGCAGTTAAATATTACACTGATAGCAAAATTGTGTTGGGTTATATTCACAATACTTGTAGGAGATTTCATGTATATGTCTCAAACATATACATGAAATCTACTAATCCAGATCAGTGGCATTATATTAACACCAGTCAGAATCCAGCAGATCATGGTACTAGACCAATTCAGGCAGCTCACCTAAAACATACCAACTGGTTCTCAGGTCCAGATTTCTTACATCAGGCAGATTCAGGTGATCAATCTGAAGCTGAAGTATTTGACCTCATTGAACCAGATTCTGACAGTGAGATCAGACTTGAAGGGACAGCTTTAATAACTGAAGTGTATGAATGCCAGTTAGACTCACATAGATTTCTCAGATTCTCAAAGTGGAAGTCTCTTGTGAGAGGTATAGCAACACTTATTCACATTGCTAAGTCATTTTCCAGCAGCATTCAAAAGGAGTCGTGTACAGGCTGGCATTGCTGCAAAGGGTTATGCCATTCCTTAGATTTCTTGCAAGCTGAAACAGTAACTATCAAATGTATCCAAACATGGAAATATAGAAAACGGAAAGAGAAACAAAACGTTCAAGAAGGAGATCTTGTATTGTTGAAAGACTCTCAAGTAAAGTGCAATGGATGGACAATGAGTCTTATTGTAAAAGCCATTCCTAGTGGTGATGGTAGAGGTCAAAATCATTAAACAAGAGACTGCTAAAGTATACCTCAGACCTGTGTCAGATTTGATTGTTCTTTTTCAAAGTAAAGAGTTATCTGGTTGAATTTAATAATAATTTATAGATCATGTAATAGTGGTATATGTTTATACCAGGCGGGGAGTGTTCTGTCTATTATATGCTTATTATGTTCATGTTGATGACATCTGGTGGTTTCATGTTGCAATTACAGCTTGGTTCCTCTCAAGAATAAAACAGGAAGTGTTAATAAAGTTTGTTAATAAAAAGTTACTTTCAGTTTCTCAGCAGCCATCTTAGCTTCAAGAAGCATGGAAATCAGCTCTTAAACATTTGCCTCTAAACATACATATGCCTGTAAGTTATTTGTTTTTTGCTAAGAGTTCATTGTACATTTGAATTGCATTGCTATTTGTTGTAAGGATTAAATGTAAGCTCTCTGTGTTAGAAACATGTATTATTGTATGTATTGCAAGCACCACGTGTAACTACATATTGTAATTTCAACTTTTCTTATTGTATTGCAGTTTTACAAAAATAACTATTCAGAAGTAAAATCAGTTTGGAATAAACACAAAGCTATTTCTGTCTGGTTTGTTAACTAGCTGTCTAGTTATCAGTTAATGAGGACAGTACAACTATATAGATGCCTAAGTCAGTATAAAATACCTATACAATGACTACCTAACTAAATCATAAATAAGAAAATTACAGTTAGACTCCTAGTATTGTGCACAATACACTGATCTGCAAACAGTAACGTATATATGATCATACACGGGACCCAAAGGTCTATATAAGACAAGATTGACTGTGGGGATGAATACAACACCAGTTTCAGCGGGCACCACCAAGTAAGTAAAAGGTATCCGGTGTCATGAAATATAGATATCTGGATCTATGTATAACAACCCCAAAACAAGTCTAAAGTGTATTTTACAACTTATTTAATAATAGTACATGTTATCATTAGCATGAATGGCATGAATATCAAGAGAATGCAGCTGCATAAACAACAAATTGAAATGCTCGGTTGAAAAAGTGTTTAAGGCACCAACAGTAAGTCCTTAGTACTTTCGTATTTTGAGTGCCACGGATCAAAGTATTACTGTAATCATACTCAAATGTCCAAAGTTGAAAATTGGAGCAATGAAGTCATTATTTTTAATAACTTACTTACTATGCCAGATTGTTGGTAAAATCGAGATGCTGGTTCTTTCTATGGATGCAAGGATCCCCTCTTAAATCAATGAGGCCTAATTCCGGCACTAAGAAGGAAGATTGCTGCTAGTAACGGTTGTATATAAAGTTGGTTTAATGACTTCATTGCTCCAATTTTCAACTTTGGACACTTGAGTATGATTACAGTAATACTTTGATCCGTGGCACTCAAAATACGGCAGTACTAAGGACTTACTGTTGGTGCCTTAAACACTTTTTCAACCGAGCATTTCAATTTGTTGTTTATGCAGCTGCATTCTCTTGATATTCATGCCATTCATGCTAATGATAACATGTACTATTATTAACCTAAGTTGTAAAAGACACTCTGACTTGTTTTGGGGCTGTTATACATAGATCCAGATATCTATATTTCATGACACCGGATACCTTTTACTTACTTGGTGGTGCCCGCTGAAACTGGTGTTGTATTCATTCCCACAGTCAATCTTGTCTTATATAGACCTTTGGGTCCCGTGTATGATCATATATACGTTACTCTTTGCAGATCAGTGTATTGTGCACAATACTAGGAGTCTAACTGTAATTTTCTTATTTTTGATTTAGTTAGGTAGTCATTGTATAGGTATTTTATACTGACTTTGGCATCTATATAGTACTGTCTAACTGACGTAGATCCTCATGGGTCACTATGATGGCTGATTTTACGTTTAGAACGTAACCATCCTCTAGTGGAGATGTTGTCAGTTTATACTTATAGCATATATATTTTGATTCAGCAATAATAGCTTACAAATATTTTAATAAATTTGACATCTATGTCTGTTTCAAGCGCTACTCCCTCTGTGTACTATATTATTTGGTTCAATGTGTCTTTCTTTGAGTAGTAAGTATAATCTTTTTTTGCCTTTAATGTGGGTGAGTGATTTGAGGAATAATACATACCGCAATTCGTGGTGCTTTGCATTTGCTTAGTATTTAAAAAGGTTGTGCTGAAATCCCTGTCTTTTTTGGTAGTAACCTGATTCTTGGTGACTACCCTTCTATCTTTATACTGTGCCTTTAGAATTATTTTAAGGGTCTGCACTTCATTTTCCTTCATATAAGGTTTTCTTTTACCTGAGCTAAATTAATTGCTCGAGGTAGAGTTCTTGAAATTCATTGGCCTGTCTCCCTTCCTCTCTCTATATTTCTTTTATTATTATTATTCTTTATTTATTATGCACCAACAGATTCTGCAGCGCTGTCCATGGGTACGAAGATAAAAGTACAGTACAATACAATATAAAAGACAACAGACAAAGTTTATCAAACAAATACATGGGGAATTGAGGGCCCTGTTCCCGTGGGAACTTACAATCTAGATGGGAAGTAGGGTATGAAACAGGAGATGGGGACTGCAAAGGTGAGAATGATGTTAGTGTGGAGTTAGATGAGGGCATCTATTAGTGAAACTCATTTGTTACTAATTTGGAGATAGGCTTCTCTGAACAAAAAGGTCTTTAGGGAGCATTTAAAGGAGGAAAGGTTAGGGGACAGTCTGACAGCTCGAGGAAGTGCGTTCCAGATGGTTGGTGCAGCACAAGAGAAGTCCTGTAGTCTAGCATGGAAGGAGGTGATCGTAGAAGATGCAAGGAGCAGGTAATTGTTGGATCTTAGGGGGCAGGTTGGAGTATATTTGTTGATGAGTGAGGACAGGTGGGGGGACTGCATTGGTAAGGGCTTTGTACGTCAGAGTGAGAATTTTGAATTTAATTCTGCTGTGAATGGGGAGCCAGTGAAGGGACTCACAGAGAGGTGCAGCAGATACAGAGCGTCGGGAGAGGTGGATTAGCCTAGCAGAGGCATTTAGGATGGATTGAAGAGTAGCTTCCCTATCTTGAATTGCACCAGACAGGGATTCCCATTCTCACCACTATTATTCGTTATCTGTATAGAACCCCTAGCTCTCCAGATCAGAAAATCCCAAGATATCACAGGAATAAAGATTAGGGACAAGGAATATAAAATAGCTCTTTTTGCGGATGATATATTGCTTTCACTGACTAAGCCCCTGACCTCGGTACCCAACTTATACTCAATTCTCACACACTTTATATATATCAGGTTATAAAGTAAATATAGACAAATGTGAAGCAATGGCAATTAAGTTACCAAATCACACTAGAAAACTCCTGGAGTTCAATTTTGATTTTAAATGGGTTCAGAAACATTTAACTTATCTTGGAATTAAACTTTCTAAAAATTCTTCAGAGTTATATAAAACTAATTATCTCCCACTATTTTAATCTATTAAACAGGTCCTACTAAAATGGGGAAAACATTGTTTTTCCTGGTATGGACGTATATCAGCGATTAAAATGACAATCCTACCTAAGATCCTCTATTTATTTTGCACTCTTCCGATCAAGATCCACCGTCGTGAACTAGATGAGGCCCAAGCTATGATAAATAAATTCTTAAGAAATTATAAAAAAGCCAGAGTATCTCACAAAATACTCACTAAACACAGAATGCTAGGAGGACTAGGTGCACCCAATCTGAAAGATTACTATCAGGCTGCTAGACTAGCCCAGACTTTATTGGTAGATTGCTATGAGGAGGAGATCAGATGGGTTAAATTAGAAACTGATATTAGCGAATATTCCTCACCTGTGGAAATGATTTGGGGTACGCGAAGACATATAAATAAAAGCCCAGTTAAACTGCCGGTTACAACACATATGATAACACAATGGACAAAACTGACAACAGCACTGTCCCGCCTACCTGTTCACTCCCCTCAAACACCACTAAAATGCGTGCTTATGTCTATACCATCCTCAATAATAGCTAAATGGGAGAACAAAGGCCTATACAAGATAGCAGATGTCTTAGATAATGGGGAATTAATATAATATACTACACTACAGGACAAACTTAGACCTCTTAAATTACACTGGTACCAATACTTACAAATGTCGTCCACATTGAGAGAATTTCTAACTAAATCCCAAGGGGGAACCCCTACCAAATTTGAAAACATCTGCACTTCAAAAACTAAACACAAGAAAGCAATATCACAACTATACTTAATTATACAATGAGCAAGCAGAAATAACTTTACCCTTTATTCCAAATGGGAGCAAGATTTAGAGACAGATTTAGAGACAGAGATAAAGTATATGGGGAAGTGGAACAAACTATTATATAACTCTTGTAAGGAACTATTAAGCGGGGATATGATTAAAAACTGTTACAAAACAAAATCTAGGTGGTATTTAACCCCAGTCATCACCTCCCATACAAAAAAAACAGCTCAAACATTTGTTACAGAGGGTGCGGAGCCATTGGCACATTCAAACATATGTGGTGGGATTGCCCACATTCAAGAGGAGTTTGTGAAGACTTATCTAAATTTCTTAGTTCCATCCTGAATGAATCTATTCACCTAACACTAAACCAAGCATTACTACATGAATATATTAAACACTATAATAAATATATTAACCGGTTTATCAGGATTGCATGCACTGCTACCAGAATCTGTATTGCATGTCATTGGAAAGAAGGACCACCAGTGTGGGACGAAATTTTCAACAAAGTTAAATATTTTTATCATATGTAAGAACACGCAGCTCATATGCAAGAAACTCAAACAGTTTTTAAAAAAACTTGGTATTATTCGATAATGCACGAGTCACAACATTAACACACATTTGCAAATGCACTGGATATGGGGAGAGATGCGATGAGTAACAACCTCTGAGTGTAGCAACTATATTGGAGAACCCGGTGGTCCGACAGGAGAACCTTGGCGAAAGGGACACACACAAAAACTGCAAATGCACTGGATATGGGGAGAGATGCGATGAGTAATGACCTCTGAGTGTAGCAACTATATTGGAGAATCCGGTGGTCCGACAGGAGAACCTTGGCGAAAGGGACACACAAAAAAACCATGATAAGCATCTACTTTATTTTCTTTTTTCTTCTTCTTCTCTACTATACTGATAATCTTCTTTTCTTCACTCTCTAGAAGGTGCAACTTGCAAATAACCAAAAGATATAATTGTCCGGTACATTAATTCTTTTTTGTTTTTCTTGTATTGTTCCAACTACAGAAGGTTACTCCATCCTGTAACAGCAGTTTGTATAAGAAGTATATTGCTCATAATGATTTTCTCATATGGTTCCAATCATTGGGGCCTAGTTATCAAGCCGTCAACCTCAAATACGCTGGAATTCCGCAGCGTATTTGTGGCGAGGCTGATTCGCCTTAGTTATCAAAGGCTAGAGACCGTCAAAAGTAGAATTTTGTGACGTAAACTTCTAACCGCCGGACTCAGTCCGACACAGATGGATTCTTACGTCACTCCAGATGTTCCTCACACAAGTGCGGCACAATCTGACTACTTTTGCTAGTTATCAAAAAACTAGCAGGTACGCTCGGCACTTTTACGGCCCAGCGTACCTGGTTTTCAAACCGCTACCCTGGAGGCGGCGGATCCCATAGGAATCAATGGGAGTCTGACCATAGCGAAAGTTCATGTTCGCTGCTGCCAGACATCCCATTGATTCCTATGGGAGCTGTCTACACCTAACACCCTAACATGTACCCCGAGTCTAAACACCCCTAATCTGACCCCCTACACCGCCCCAACTAAATAAAGTTATTACCCCCTAAACCGCCGCTCCCGGAGCCCACCGCAACTATAATATATGTATTAACCCCTAAACCGCCGCTCCCGGAGCCCACCGCCACCTACATTATACCTAGTAACCCCTATCCTGCCCCCCCTATACCGCCGCCCTCTGTAATAAAGTTATTAACCCCTATCCTGCCGATCCCGCACCTCGCCACAACTAAATAAATAGTTTAACCCCTAAACCGCCGCTCCCTGAACCCGCCGCAACCTATATTAAATTTATTAACCCCTAATCTGCCCCCCCCTACACCGTTGCCACCTATAATAAATTTATTAACCCCTATCCTGCCCCCCATTACACCGCCGCCACTGTAATAAATTTATTAACCCCTAAACCTAAGTCTAACACTAACCCTAACACCCCCCTAACTTAAATATTAATTAAATAAATCTAAATAATATTTCTATTATGAACTAAATTAATCCTATTTAAAACTAAATACTTACCTTTAAAATAAACCCTAACAGCTAGATTTGGAGTTTTGTCGGTAACGACCCGAAAATCTAACGCCGGCTTTTTTCTGGCCGCACCATAAAAATAACTCTGGTATTGAGAGTCCACATAAAGGCTGCGTTAGGCTCCAAAAAAGGAGCGTAGAGCATATTTAACGCAGCTTCAACTCTCGATACCAGAGTTGCTTACGCAAGCGTCCAGCCTCAAAAACGTGCTCGTGCACGATTCCCCCATAGAAAACAATGGGGCTGTTTGAGCTGAAAAAAAACCTAACACCTGCAAAAAAGCCGCGTTCAGCTCCTAACGCAGCCCCATTGTTTGCTATGCGGAAACACTTCCTACGTCTGCACCTAACACCCTAACATGTACCCCGAGTCTAAACACCCCTAACCTTACACTTATTAACCCCTAATCTGCCGCCCCCGCTATCGCTGACCCCTGCATATTATTATTAACCCCTAATCTGCCGCTCCGTAAACCGCCGCTACTTACATTATCCCTATGTACCCCTAATCTGCTGCCCTAACATCGCCGACCCCTATATTATATTTATTAACCCCTAATCTGCCCCCCACAACGTCGCCTCCACCTGCCTAAATTTATTAACCCCTAATCTGCCGAGCGGACCTGAGCGCTACTATAATAAAGTTATTAACCCCTAATCCGCCTCACTAACCCTATAATAAATAGTATTAACCCCTAATCTGCCCTCCCTAACATCTCCGACACCTAACTTCAATTATTAACCCCTAATATGCCGACCGGAGCTCACCGCTATTCTAATAAATGTATTAACCCCTAAAGCTAAGTCTAACCCTAACACTAACACCCCCCTAAGTTAAATATAATTTACATTTAACGAAATTAATTATCTCTTATTAAATAAATTATTCCTATTTAAAGCTAAATACTTACCTGTAAAATAAATCCTAATATAGCTACAATATAAATTATAATTATATTATAGCTATTTTAGGATTAATATTTATTTTACAGGCAACTTTGTAATTATTTTAACCAGGTACAATAGCTATTAAATAGTTAAGAACTATTTAATAGTTACCTAGTTAAAATAATTACAAAATTACCTGTAAAATAAATCCTAACCTAAGTTACAATTAAACCTAACACTATACTATCATTAAATTAATTAAATAAAATACCTACAATTACCTACAATTAAACCTAACACTACACTATCAATACATTAATTAAATACAATATCTACAAATAACTACAATGAAATAAACTAACTAAAGTACAAAAAATAAAAAAATATTTACAAACATAAGAAAAATATTACAACAATTTTAAACTAATTACACCTACTCTAAGCCCCCTAATAAAATAACAAAGACCCCCAAAATAAAAAATGCCCTACCCTATTCTAAATTACTAAAGTTAAAAGCTCTTTTACCTTACCAGCCCTGAACAGGGCCCTTTGCGGGGCATGCCCCAAGAAGTTCAGCTCTTTTGCCTGTAAAAAAAAACATACAATACCCCCCCCCCAACATTACAACCCACCACCCACATACCCCTAATCTAACCCAAACCCCCCTTAAATAAACCGAACACTAAGCCCCCTACCTTATCTTCACCATACCAGGTTCACCGATCCGTCCTGAAGAGCTCCTCCGATGTCCTGATCCAAGCCCAAGCGGGGGGCTGAAGATGTCCATGATCCGGTAGAAGTCTTCATCCAAGCAGGGCAGAAGAGGTCTTCCATCCGATTGAAGTCTTCATCCAAGCGGGGCAGAAGAGGTCTTCCATCCGATTGAAGTCTTAATCCAAGCGGCATCTTCTATCGACATCCATCTGGAACGGAGCGGCAGCATCCTGAAGACCTCCGACGCGGAACATCCATCCTGGCCGACGACTGAACGATGAATGACGGTTCCTTTAAATGACGTCATCCAAGATGGCGTCCCTCGAATTCCGATTGGCTGATAGGATTCTATCAGCCAATCGGAATTAAGGTAGGAATATTCTGATTGGCTGATGGAATCAGCCAATCAGAATCAAGTTCAATCCGATTGGCTGATCCAATCAGCCAATCAGATTGAGCTCGCATTCTATTGGCTGTTCCGATCAGCCAATAGAATGCAAGCTCAATCTGATTGGCTGATTGGATCAGCCAATCGGATTGAACTTGTTTCTGATTGGCTGATTCCATCAGCCAATCAGAATATTCCTACCTTAATTCTGATTGGCTGATAGAATCCTATCAGCCAATCGGAATTCGAGGGACGCCATCTTGGATGACGTCCCTTAAAGGAACCGTCATTCTTCAGTTGGACGTCGCCGGATGAAGATCGGTCCGCGTCGGAGGTCTTCAGGATGGAGCCGGTCCTCATCGGATGAAGATAGAAGATGCCGCTTGGAAGATGATGGTTGCCGGTCCGGATCTACTCTTCTTCCCGGATAGGATGAAGACTTTGGAGCCTCTTCTGGACCTCTTCAGCCACCGGATGATGGATGTCTAGCCCCCGCTTGGGTTGGATGAAGATTTTGGAGCCAGGACGGATCGGTGATACCTGGTGAGGTGAAGACAAGGTAGGATGATCTTCAGGGGCTTAGTGTTAGGTTTATTTAAGGGGGGTTTGGGTTAGATTAGGGGTATGTGGGTGGTGGGTTGTAATGTTGGGGGGGGTATTGTATGGTTTTTTTTACAGGAAAAAGAGCTGAACTTTTTGGGGCATGCCCCGCAAAGGGCCCTGTTCAGGGCTGGCAAGGTAAAAGAGCTTTGAACTTTAGTAATTTAGAATAGGGTAGGGCATTTTTTATTTTTGGGGCCTTTGTTATTTTATTAGGGGGCTTAGAGTAGGTGTAATTAGTTTAAAATTGTTGTAATATTTTTCTTATGTTTGTAAATATTTTTTTAATTTTTTGTAACTTAGTTCTTTTTTATTTTTTGTACTTTAGTTAGTTTATTTCATTGTAGTTATTTGTACATATTGTATTTAATTAATGTATTGATAGTGTAGTGTTAGGTTTAATTGTAGGTAATTGTAGGTATTTTATTTAATTAATTTAATGATAGTATAGTGTTAGGTTTAATTGTAACTTAGGTTAGGATTTATTTTACAGGTAATTTTGTAATTATTTTAACTAGGTAACTATTAAATAGCTCTTAACTATTTAATAGCTATTGTACCTGGTTAAAATAATTACAAAGTTGCCTGTAAAATAAATATTAATCCTAAAATAGCTACAATGTAATTATAATTTATATTGTAGCTATATTAGGATTTATTTTACAGGTAAGTATTTAGCTTTAAATAGGAATAATTTATTTAATAAGAGTTAATTAATTTCGTTAGATTAAAATTATATTTAATTTAGGGGGGTGTTAGTGTTAGGGTTAGACTTAGCTTTAGGGGTTAATACATTTATTATTTATTTATTATAAGGTTAGTGAGGCGGATTAGGGGTTAATAACTTTATTATAATAGCGGTGCGGTCCGCTCGGCAGATTAGGGGTTAATAAGTGTAGGCAGGTGGAGGCGACGTTGAAGGCGGCAGATTAGGGCTTAATAAATATAATATAGGGGTCGGCGGTGTTAGGGGCAGCAGATTAGGGGTACATAGCTATAATGTAGGTGGCGGCGCTTTGCGGTCGGCAGATTACGGGTTAATTATTGTAGGTAGCTGGCGGCGACGTTGTGGGGGGCAGATTAGGGGTTAATAAATATAATACAGGGGTCGGCGGTGTTAGGGGCAGCAGATTAGGGGTACATAGGGATAATTTAGCTGGCGGCGCTTTGCGGTCGGAAGATTAGGGGTTAAAAAAAATAAATTGAGTGGCGGCGGTGTGGGGGGACCTCGGTTTAGGGTTACATAGGTAGTTTATGGGTGTTAGTGAACTTTAGAGTACAGTAGTTAAGAGCTTTATGAACCGGCGTTAGCCCAGAAAGCTCTTAACTACTGACTTTTTTCCTGCGGCTGGAGTTTTGTCGTTAGAATTCTAACGCTCACTTCAGACACGACTCTAAATACCGGAGTTAGAAAGATCCCATTGAAAAGATAGGATACGCAATTGACGTAAGGGGATCTGCGGTATGGAAAAGTCGCGGCTGAAAAGTGAGCGTTAGACCCTTTTTTGAGTGACTCCAAATACCGGAGTTAGCCTAAAACCAGCGTTAGGAGCCTCTAACGCTGGTTTTCACAGCTAACGCCAAACTCCAAATCTAGGCCTAAGATAGCTACAATATAAATAATAATTATATTGTAGCTATCTTAGGATTTATTTTTATTTTACAGGCATTTTTCAATTTATTTTAACTAGGTACAATAGCTATTAAATAGTTATTAACTATTTAATAGCTTACCTAGCTAAAATAAAGAGAAATGTACCTGTAAAATAAAAACTAACCTAAGTTACAATTACACCTAACACTACACTATACTTTAATAAATTATTCCTATTTAAAACTAAATACTTACCTGTAAAATAAACCCTAAGATAGCTACAATGTAATTAATAATTACATTGTAGCTATTTTAGGAATTATATTTATTTTACAGGTAACTTTGTATTTATTTTAGCTAGTTAGAATAGTTATTAAATAGTTATTAACTATTTAATAACTACCTAGCTAAAAGAAATACAAAATTACCTGTAAAATAAATCCTAACCTAAGTTACAATTAAACCTAATACTACACTATCATTAAATTAATTAAATAAATTAACTACAAATAACTACAATTAAATACAATTACATAAACTAACTAAAGTACAAAAAAAAAGCTAAGTTACAAAAAACAAAAAATAAGTTACAAACATTTTAAAAATATTACACCAATTTTAAGCTACTTACACCTAATCTAAGCCCCCTAATAAAATAACAAACCCCCCCCAAAATAAAAAAATGCCCTACCCTATTCTAAATTAAAAAAGTTCAAATCTCTTTTACCTTACCAGCCCTTAAAAGGGCCTTTTGTGGGGGCATGCCCCAAAGAATTCAGCTCTTTTGCCTGTAAAAGAAAAATACAACCCCCCAACATTAAAACCCACCACCCACATACCCCTAATCTAACCCAAACCCCCCTTAAAATAACCTAACACTAATCCCCTGAAGATCATCCTACCTTGAGTTGTCTTCACTCAGCCGAGCAGCGATGGAACCAAAGAGGAGACCCAGAGCGGCAGAAGTTATCCTCCAAGCGGCGCTGAAGAAATCTTCCATACGATTAAGTGATCCTCCAAGCGGCGCTGAAGACTTCTTCCATCCGGGCGATGTCATCTTCCAAGCGGCGCTGAAGAAGCCTTCTATCCGGGCGATGTCATCTTCCAAGCGGGGTCTTCAATCTTCAATCTTCATCCCGCCGACGCGGAACATCCTTCTTTACCGATGGACTACCGACGAATGCAGGCTCCTTTAAGGGACATCATCCAAGATGGCGTCCCTTCAATTCCGATTGGCTGATAGGATTTTATCAGCCAATCGGAATTAAGGTAGGAAAAATCTGATTGGCTGATGGAATCAGCCAATCAGATTCAAGTTCAATCCGATTGGCTGATCCAATCAGCCAATCAGATTGAGCTTGCATTCTATTGGCTGATCGGAACAGCCAATAGAATGCGAGATCAATCTGATTGGCTGATTGGATCAGCCAATCGGATTAAACTTGAATCTGATTGGCTGATTCAATCAGCCAATCAGATTTTTCCTACCTTAATTCTGATTGGCTGATAGAATCCTATCAGCCAATCGGAATTGAAGGGATGCCATCTTGGATGACGTCCCTTAAAGGAGCCTGCATTTGTCTGTAGTCCGTCGGTAAAGAAGGATGTTCCGCGTCGGCGGAATGAAGATTGAAGATTGAAGACCCCGCTTGGAAGATGACATCGCCCGGATATAAGGATTCTTCAGCGCCGCTTGGAAGATGACATCGCCCGGATGGAAGAATTCTTCAGCGCCGCTTGGAGGATCACTTCATCGGATGGAAGATTTCTTCAGCTCCGCTTGGAGGATAACTTCTGCCGCTCTGGGTCTCCTCTTTGGTTCCATCGCTGCTCGGCTGAGTGAAGACGACTCAAGGTAGGATGATCTTCAGGGGATTAGTGTTAGGTTATTTTAAGGGGGGTTTGGGTTAGATTAGGGGTATGTGGGTGGTGGGTTTTAATGTTGGGGGGGTTGTATTTTTCTTTTACAGGCAAAAGAGTTGAATTCTTTGGTGCATGCCCCCACAAAAGGCCCTTTTAAGGGCTGGTAAGGTAAAAGAGCTTTGAACTTTTTTAATTTAGAATAGGGTAGGGCATTTTTTTATTTTGGGGGGGGTTTGTTATTTTATTAGGGGGCTTAGATTAGGTGTTAGTAGCTTAAAATTGGTGTAATATTTTTAAAATGTTTGTAACTTATTTTTTTTGTTTTTTGTAACTTAGCTTTTTTTTTTTTGTACTTTAGTTAGTTTATGTAATTGTATTTAATTGTAGTTATTTGTAGTTAATTTATTTAATTAATTTAATGATAGTGTAGTGTTAGGTTTAATTGTAACTTAGGTTAGGATTTATTTTGTATTTCTTTTAGCTAGGTAGTTATTAAATAGTTAATAACTATTTAATAACTATTCTAACTAGCTAAAATAAATGCAAAGTTACCTGTAAAATAAATATAAATCCTAAGATAGCTACAATGTAATTATTAATTATATTGTAGCTATCTTAGGGTTTATTTTACAGGTAAGTATTTAGTTTTAAATAGCAATAATTTATTTAAGTATAGTGTAGTGTTAGGTGTAATGTAACTTAGGTTAGTTTTTATTTTACAGGTTAATTTCTCTTTATTTTAGCTAGGTAAGCTATTAAATAGTTAATAACTATTTAATAGCTATTGTACCTAGTTAAAATAAATTGAAAGTTACCTGTAAAATAAAAATAAATCCTAAAAATTATTATTTATATTGTAGCTATATTAGGGTTTATTTTAAAGGTAAGTATTTAGTTTTAAATAGGATTAATTTAGTTCATAATAGAAATATTATTTAGATTTATTTAATTAATATTTAAGTTAGGGGGATGTTAGGGTTAGTGTTAGACTTAGGTTTAGTGGTTAATAATTTTATTACAGTGGCGGCGGTATAGTGGGGGGCAGGATAGGGGTTAATAAATTTATTATAGGTGGCGACGGTGTAGGGGGGGGCAGGATAGGGGTTAATAAATTTAATATAGGTTGCGGCGGGTTCAGGGAGCGGCGGTTTAGGGGTTAAACTATTTATTTAGTTGCGGCGAGGTGCGGGATCAGCAGGATAGGGGTTAATAACTTTATTATAGAGGGCGACGGTATAGGGGGGGCAGGATAGGGGTTACTAGGTATAATGTAGGTGGCAGCGGTGTCTGGGAGCGGCGGTTTAGGGGTTAATACATTTATAAGAGTTGCGGCGGGGTCTAGGAGTGGCGGTTTAGGGGTTAGTAACTTTATTTAGTTGCGGGAGGCTCCGGGGGCGCCAGCATAGGGGGTAGAACAGTGTAGTTTAGTGTGAGTGCTTAGTGACAGGCTAGCAAGAAAGCTGTCAAAAAGCCAAAGAGCAGCGAGATCGGATGAGTGATAACTCTCACAGTCCGCTGCTCATTGCCCCGTACTTGGTGCGCGGCTTTTTGACAGATTTTTTGATAACTTAGGCGAATTTTTGCAGGTCCGCGGCGGTGATGTGAGGTGAGCTTAGGCGGGCGTATTGGGCCGGCGAAGGCAGGAAAAGTAGACACATTGATAACTAGGCCCCATTATGTTTACATGCTGAAAGATATAACCTTGTACAATGAGGTTTTAACTATGTAAATGGACAGCCTGAAATATTTATATATGCAAGATTGTAACATACTGTTTATCTTTTAAAAAAAAAAAAAAAAAATTATTTCAACTTAAATATTGAATATCAATGCAAGGCCAGACTACATTATGTCTACCATGTTTAACATAAAATGCATGGTCATGTAAAATGCATATTAGTTTAAAGTGAAGGTCAATTTAGATTAATTGGTGCCTGGTTTTTAATAAATCCTATTAAAAACAAGGGCACTTTAATTAATCAAAATTGACATTTCACTCGTTTTCTTAAAAAACGTACCTTTTAATCCTGACAGCCGCTCCAGTGATTCCCCCAGCCGTCGGAAGCCTCTTCATACGTCAGAAATAATGAATCCGGCTTCCTCCAATCACGGCTTTCCCCTCGGGGGAATCATGGCCTGAGGCAACGCCGTGATTGGAGGAAGCCGGATTCTTCATTTTGGATCCGCGAAGAGGGCTTGCGACGGGCGGAGGAAGCACTGCAGCGGCTGTCAGGATTAAAAGGTAAGTTTTTGAAGAAAACGAGTGAAATGTCAATTTTGATGAATTAAAGTGCCCTTGTTTTTAACAGAATTATTAAAAACCGGGCACCGATTCATCTAAATTGACCTTCACTTAGGATATAAATTAAAATGTAGATATTCTTGCTTCTTGTGTTTATTTTTAAAATATATATCTATGCAATAAAAGACAGTTGCATGAAATAACAGCATTGTGGGAACAATACATTAACATACTGAATAAGACATAAATATAATGCCTTTGGAAACTAGAATAGGATGATAGATATAATTCTTCACACTGACAAAAGACCCTGAGACCATAATAAACAGACAAACTTGTAATGACATTGGATTTATTAGAGCATTCCAGCACAAAAGATCACTATTTACTGTTTTTTGTTATTATAGTTTAATATAATTACAATCATAAAATCTTCAATCAACGGACCACGTAGTTAAAAAAACTAATTCTTTTGCCTAGATTACGAGTCTTGCGTTAGCCAATAGAATTGAGCTCGCATTCTATTGGCTGATTGGAACAGCCAATAGAATGCAAGCTCAATCCTATTGGCTGATTGGATCAGCCAATAGGATTGAACTTCAATTCTATTGGCTGATTGAATCAGCCAATAGGATTTTTCCTACCTTAATTCCGATTGACTGATAGGATTCTATCAGCCAATCGGAATTGAAGGGACGCCATCTTGGATGACGTCACTTAAAGGAACCTTCATTCTTCAGTCACCGTCGGATGGAAGAGTATGCTCCGCATCGGATGTCTTGAAGATGGACCCACTCTGGATGGAAGAAGATAGAAGATGCCGCTTGGATGAAGACTTCTGCCGGTCTGGATGTCCTCTTCTGGCCGGATCGGATGAAGACTTCTGCCCCTATGGAGGTCCACTTGTGCCCGGTTGGGTGAAGACGTCTCAAGGTAGGGTGATCTTCAAGGGGGTAGTGTTAGGTTTTATTAAGGGGGGATTGGGTGGGTTTTAGAGTAGGGTTGGGTGTGTGGGTGGTGGGTTTTAATGTTGGGGGGGTATTGTATTTTTTTTTACAGGTAAAAGATCTGATTACTTTGGGGCAATGCCCCGCAAAAAGCCCTTTTAAGTGCTATTTGTAATTTAGTATAGGGTAGGGATTTTTTTTTATTTTGGGGGGCTTTTTTAATTTTATTAGGGGGATTAGATTAGGTGTAAATAGTTTAAAAATTTGTAATTTCTTTTTTATTTTCTGTAATTTAGTATTTGTTTGTTTTCGTAATTTAGTTTATTTAATTTAATTGTAATTAATTGTAGTTAGTTTAGGTAATTAATTTAATTATAGTGTAGTGTTAGGTGTAATTTTAACTTAAGTTAGGGTTTATTTTACAGGTAAATTTGTACTTATTTTAACTAGGTAGTTATTAAATAGTTAATAACTATTTAATAACTATTCTACCTAGTTAAAATAAATACAAAGTTGCCTGTAAAATTAAAATAAACCCTAAGATGGCTACAATGTAACTATTAGTTATATTGTAGCTATCTTAGGGTTTATTTTACAGGTAAGTATTTAGTTTTAAATAGGAATAATTTAGTTAATTATAGTAAATTTATTTAGATCTATTTAAATTATATTTAAGTTAGGGGGGTGTTAGGGTTATGGTTAGACTTAGGTTTAGGGGTTAATAAATTTATTATAGTGGCGGCAACGTTGGCGGCGGCAGATTAGGGGTTAATAAATTTAATATAGTTGCGACGACGTTGGGGGGGCAGATTAGGGGTTAATAAATATAATGTAGGGTTTGGCGATGTTGGGGGCAGCAGATTAGGGGTTCATAATATAATGTAGGTGGCGGCGGTGTCCAGAGCGGCAGATTAGGGGTTAATAATATAATGTAGGTGGCGACGATGTTGGGGGCGGCAGATTAGGGGTTAATAAATATAAGATTAGGGGTGTTTACACTCGGGGTTCATGTTAGGGTGTTAGGTGTAGACTTTAAATTAATTTCCCCATAGGAAACAATCGGCCTCCTTTAGGAGATGAACGCTGCTTTTTTGCAGTTGTTAGTTTTTTTTTTAGCCAGCACAGCCCCATTATTTCCTATGGGGAAATCGTGCATGAGCACGTTTAGCCAGCTCACCGCTGACTTAAGCAACGCTGGTGTGTAGCTAAATTTTGCTCAACGCTCACTTTTCTGAGGCTAACGCCGGCTTGAAGAAAACTCGTAATACCGGCGTTGTCTTAAGTGAGTGGTGAGAAAAAAAGGCTCGTTAGCCCCGCACACCATTATCGGCAAAAACTCGTAATCTAGCCATTAGTTAATGTAATGATTATAAATGTGGTAATAACAAGTTATGTTATAAAATTTGAAAAATTAACCAGCCCTTGTATGTAAAGATTGGGAGCTGCGTCTCCAATTTTTGTACCATGATAACCCTTTTTAAACAAATAAAGCTGTTTTTTTTAAAAAAAAGACAGTTGCATTATAATTATTACATAACTGCATGCCTGTTATGTAATAATACAATTGTAATACTAATGAATTTTGTAAATTAAACATAAATGTTAAAATATATATTGATATTTACAATAATAAATGCAAGAAAAAAATAAATACATATTAATGTATATACAATACTTAAAAGAATATGCAACATGAGAATGCATTCTATTTTAAGCATTGTAGATAAATGCTAAAATACACTGTTAACCCCTAAGCTGCCCTAATCTGATCACCTAAACACCATCCATACAGGTATTTTTTTAGGTGACTATGCCCTAAACTACTCCCTCCCAATGCAAACTAGAACAACACTTACTAACACCTAACCCCCCTCTAAACTAAAGCCGCTAAGTTACATGAAAATAAAAAAAACTAGATTACAAGAAAATAAAAAAATGTTACAAAAATCACTATTATACCTAACACGAATCTACATGCCCCATAAAAAAACCCACCCAAAATGTATTATTCTAAGTCAATACAGCTCTTTTAAAAATAAAAAAACACTCCCCCTCTACAATAATAAAGTCTAACTAAAAAGCCTAGCCTAAAAATGTAAATTTAAAATGAAAAAGCCAAAAATAAAACTCACCCCAAAAAAGCCCTAACGGAACCCAAAGTTTTTACTCACAATTCGAAAATTCAACTCTTCTTGATATAACGTTGGGCCCTCTTCATCCCGGGTCCAAGTGCCGGGGGCCCATCTTTGCGGAGACAGACTTCGGCTGCCTCTTCTGCCATCTTCGTGGTGGAGGAGGTGGACTTTTGTCTGCCTCTTCTGCTGTCTCTGCTCTGCATCCTTTTCAATGCCGGGGCACTCTTTATCCAGAGTCCAGGCTACAGGGGCCCATCTTTGAGGCGGGTCTCTTCCACCGCCTCGACTCCACATCTTCTTTAATGCTGGGGGCCAATCTTTAAGGGGGCGGAGGCACTTCGGTAGACTCTTACCCTGCCTCCGCTCTGCATCTTCTTTCTTCTAGTCTTCAGCTCTCTTCTTAGAGCCTTTATCTTCATGCGGTCACCGCCACACACTGAATTTCTGGATGCGTGGAACCAATTTATATAGGGATACCGCGTCATCCCTAATGGACTCGGAATGAAGAGGGCCCCAGTACTGATGCATGGTGAGTTAAAAATTGGGGTTTAGTTAGCGCTTTTTTGGGGTATTTTTTTTTATTTTAAAGAGTAGGCTTTTTATTTTTTATTTTACTTTTTTTAAGATAGGTTTTTTAGTTAGACTTTATTATTTTGGGGTGGGGGGTTTCTTGTATTGTAGAGGGAGGGGTGTTGTAATTTTTTAATTAGTAAAAGAGCTGTATTGACTTTAGGGCAATGCCCTACAAAAAGCCCTTTTACGGGCTATTGTAATTTTAAAATTTTTTTTTTTATTGAGGACAAGTTGAAAAAAGGTATACAAGGCACACAGGTGCAACATTGACAAAAGTTTACATCTGAGTTACAGTCTGAAAACAGTGGATATACACACATTGCACTATTATTTATATAACCCAGGGAAAAAGTCACTTGTGCAGTATAGTTGTCCTCCTTTTTTGTCCCAATTAATAACAGGTCGGACCTCTCTTGGATCCATGATATTAATATATGAGGATTGATATAGGGATTTTAAAGTGATAGTACAGAAGTTATTAAATAAGGGCCAAAACTAGAGCAACATATAATTTACTGATATATGGCCAGCATCTGATGAAAATATTTGTTTTATAAGAGAGAGAGTAATGTGTATAATTCTTATACTTTCTTACATTAAGGATAGAGAGATTCTGGATCTCCATTATTATTTGATTTTAGACACCAACAAATTTTAGTTTAGCTAGCTGTCTGAGACTGATGTCTATGTTGGAATATATAGTTAGTTCTTCTATATACTTAAAAACAAAAATATGAATAATATGAACTGTATACTATCAATATATTAACATACAAGATCGGTCACCCTTTTACATAAATAACTTATTAAATAGCAGGTATTTATCGTTAATAATTAACATGTAATTGTACTATATTTAAAGTCATGTTATTTCCCCGTGGTGGTCCCGGCCGCTGAACAAGTATAGGGGACTGAGGTTTGAGTTAGATAACTGGTTCCTTATAGATAGTGATAATACCTTAGTAAGCAGGATAGGGCAGACTTTTAGAGTGCTTGTATCAGTTCTTTAACATGCAACCATATATGTGTAATAATAAAATAAACTCTAAATAGAACACGTCAATAGTGAAACAGCTATTTTATAAAAAATTCTGATAACTACCAGGTAAGTTTAAGATGGCATTGTGGTAATGAGGAAATAATATAGACCCTGTGGGGTTATTTGTTGACAGTGACTTGCTACAATGCAGGTTTGGTGGACTCTGTGATGAGGATGAGCAGTCCAGTTTATTGAACCTGAGAGTCTCGGCTTAGTCTTTTCTGTCGGTACCTCTAATAGCTTCCGGAGCCATGGATGGATCACAGTGTAAGTCAACTGGGACTTCAATTTGCAGTGTGCTTTCATAATTACCTGTATTGCAAGGAATATATCACCGCAATTCATATGCAACTAAAAGCAGACTTTATTAGTAAGTCATTACAAGCTTACAGGGTACAATGAGTCTCAGGAGGGAGTCAGAAACAGATAAACAATCTGACGCGTTTCCTGCCCGTAGGCACTTCGTCAGGGACTACACATAGTGAAACATTCAGTTCTTAAAAAGGCACTACCCACTTTGTGAGAATAATAACATCTGGTGTTATTTCTTAAAGGTATAGGTGGTTCCTACCAAAACATTGACACATTACCGTCATGTAGAGGTTAATATATAAGTAACAACATAGGGTTACAATGTATATATATCTTGTATCAAACTGAACTCTATACGATGAAGTCCAATAAATGTAATGAAATGATAGGAATCATCTATACAAAAAAAACTAGTGCCTTTGAAAATATATAATGTAAAACATAAAAAAAGTTTCTAACAACTTCGGAACTCAGCTGGTTAAAGGGACATAATACTCATATGCTAAATCACTTGAAACTGATGCAGTATAACTGTAAAAAGCTGACAGGAAAATATCACCTAAGCATCTCTATGTAAAAAAGAAAGATATTTTACCTCACATCTTCCTCAGCTCAGCAGAGTAAGTTCTGTGTAAAAAGTTATACTCAGCTGCTGCCCAGCTGCAGGTAAAAAAATAAATAAAAATTAAGAAATGAACAGCAGCCAATCAGCATCAGCAGTGCTGAGGTCATGAACTCTTTTATTGTGATCTCATGAGATTTGACTTAACTCTCATGAGATTTCATAGTAAACTTCCTTAAACTGAATAGGGAAATAAGATGAGTGTGCACGTAAGCTCACTCCCTTAGCTGTCCCGGGACAGACATACTGATTTGCTGCTTAGAAGTCCTTTACAATGGGATGTGGATACTGAGGAACTTTTTAGGTAAAAGATCTTTCTTTTTTTACATAGAAATCTTCAAGTAATATTTTCTAGTCAGCTTTTTACAGCTATGCTGCATCACTTTCAAGTGTTTCAACATTTGGGTATCATGGCCCTTTAACATTGTAACAGTACTTAAGATGAAAAAAAAAAAAAACAACAGCGATGGTGATATAACAAATGATAAATGATAATAATAATTCCATAACCATTTAAAATTAATACATAATATTAACGCATACTTGAAATAATGTCAGTGTATCACAGCCATAGTGCAAATCCATATTGCTACATATATATATATATCGTTGTTAGGCCTGGGTTCAACCACTGTGTTTTGTGATAAAAAAAGTTTGCATGAAGTGTTGAACTGGTGAGGTGAATGTGTGAATGAATGAATAAGCATTAAGTGTTGTAAATTTAAGCTTTTAACAATTGTCAGTATCTCAAAATCACTAAATTATGTGAAAGATAAATATAAGTGTGAAAAAAATGTGAGAAATAAAAAAATGTGCCGCTTCTTAAAATATTATAGAATAAAATATATATCACTGGTTGTATAAAATAAATACAACATTCTTGTCTAATCTCTCCAGAGAAGTGCGTGCTTATTAAATGTGAATTACATATGCACATAATAAACTACAGTTTTAATATTAAGAACCCAGTGTTATTCAAATGTCACAATATTTAAGCACTCACATTAAATCTATATATGCCTATATGCAAGTGTGATGAATAACACTTAACTCTATGAAAAATGACTTATTTAGGAAACCAATGGATAATATGGTGAGCAGTGTTAACCAACAAAGTATCTTAAGTCAGTAATTTAATTTATCCCAGAGGGGTTACCTGTTAAAAGGGTGATGATCCAGAAGGCCTCTTTCTTGTTAAAAGCAGCTAATCTGTCTCCCCCTTTAATGCTTCTGTGTACTATGTCTATGCCCTGAAACCCAAACATGGTAATAAGATTACTGTCATGGACGTGGGATAACAACCAGGGCACAAAATGCAGAGAAAGAAATGCATACCAGTATATTGAAAAAACATTAAAGGGACGTGGGATAACAACCAGGGCACAAAATGCAGAGAAAGAAATGCATACCAGTATATTGAAAAAACATTTAGGGACGTGGGATAACAACCAGGGCACAAAATGCAGAGAAAGAAATGCATACCAGTATATTGAAAAAACATTAAAGGGACGTGGGATAACAACCAGGGCACAAAATGCAGAGAAAGAAATGCATACCAGTATATTGAAAAAACATTAAAGGGACGTGGGATAACAACCAGGGCACAAAATGCAGAGAAAGAAATGCATACCAGTATATTGAAAAAACATTAAAGGGACGTGGGATAACAACCAGGGCACAAAATGCAGAGAAAGAAATGCATACCAGTATATTGAAAAAACATTAAAGGGACGTGGGATAACAACCAAGGCACAAAATGAAGAAAGAAATGCATACCTGTGGAGAGATGAGATGATGAATAGTTAGAACAATGCTTCATGTTGTTAGTAGAGTATTCTAGATGATAGCATTATGGATTTAACTCCATTTCTTAACTCGGCCACTTATAATTCAGAGCCACTTTGAATTTCAGAGCCAAGGCTTCACAGAGCCAGCTCTCAGCTGTATATAGTGATAAAATTAGGGTTGGAATGTCATTAATAGGTAGATTGAGAGAAACAAGATGAGAAGCAAAATGTTTTGCAACAGGGGTTCTTGGGGGGTCTTGTTTTACAGATAATAAGTGCTCCCTGATACGAGCCTTTAATAACCTGATGGTTCTACCTAAGTATTGTTTATTACATAGATAACATGTGATTAGATAAACCACAACATTCAAGTTCCAGGTTAATCTATGTCTGATATCAAATAACCTTCCTATCGCTGTGGACCTGAATTATGTACTTGAAATGACATAGTCAAAGCTTTTACAAGGATTCCTCTGCATCTAAAAGAACCTACAGTAGGTTGGAGCCAAGAGCATGTGTCTTTTCTAGAGAAATCTCTAAATAATTGATTTCCAATAGTTTTGGCTTTCTTACTTGTAGGTAGAATCACCAGATTATTAAAGCATCGTATCAGGGAGCACTTATTATCTGTAAAACAAGACCCCCCAAGAACCCCTGTTGCAAAACATTTTGCTTCTCATCTTGTTTCTCTCAATCTACCTATTAATGACAGTAATCTTATTACCATGTTTGGGTTTCAGGGCATAGAGATAGTACACAAAAGCATTAAAGGGGGAGACAGATTAGCTGCTCATAACCAGGGCCGGATTTCCCATTAGGCACAATAGGCATGTGCCTACAGGCGCCTTGCAGTGAGGGGCGCCTGCCTGTCAGTAATAAAAAAAAAAATTTTTTTTTTTTTTTTTTTTTTGGTGAGGGCATTAATTTTAGTAGGAATTGTACTTACAGAGTCGAGTGTTTCATTGGGAATATGTTACAGCAGTTGAGGGAGCCATGAAGGAGAGAGGGGCAAAGATTAAAACTAAACCCCTCCCATTTTTGCCAGGCATGTTTAGTTTCACTTCTGTTGCCTCACACAGCCAAGCTCCATGCTGATGTGTAGCAGACACTTTTTGTTGAAGGAATGAAAGCTTCAGAACAACAGGTTAGGACTGTACAAGGCTTCTAATGCTGCCTAGAATGACAACATAACAAGCAGAGCACTTTACCCCTTGGCTACCAGAGAGGGTTGCAGTGTATTCACTTGTTATGTGCTGTAGGGCATTTTGATAGCCAGGGGGTTAAATTCTGCTTCAGGATGAATGTTTTTGTTCTATAAAGGCCTTGGAGGTGAGGAGGTTATGTGGGACAAGCTGCTCTGCTCTTTATTACAAGCTGCCAATTGTGATTTACAGCCTTTAGGGCACTTTGACAACAAAGTTTGTAGACTGTAAGGCTGTAAAATGTGTATGTGTGTAAACCACTCACATGGCATATTTGTTTGTATGTATGTGTAGTGTATGTGTGTGTATATATATATATATATATATATATATATACATACACGTCACATTAAAAATTGTTAATCTGTTCTTTTATCAAGTAAGTGTGGTATGTTTGTGTTTTGTAGTAAATTGAATTTCTAATTTCTAATTTTAAACACATTTGTTGACCCCTGGATTACATATAATCTACAACATTCATGTAGTGGAAAAAATACCTACATTTTATATTTTCTTCCACTGGCTGCAAAGGTTGCTGATGAACTTGCATGCTGCTAGTTTTAATATTGCTATTGTTTACACAAAACTGTGTTTAACTCCAACAAAATGTTAAGCACATAGTCAAAGTCATCTCCAGAAAAGCAATACACTAATGGCTTGTCAATAAACATGTTCTATGAGCCCATCTGGGTCTGCACAGATGTGTATTGCTGTCTCAGAACTGACATTGACTATGTGTTTAACTCTTTTGCAAGAGGCTATCACACTTCTGTGCAAGCACTAGTGCAATAATAAAATGCCCTAGCAAACTGTCACATTTTATGTCCCTTTAAATAGGGTTTTCTTTAGAATATTTTGCATTAAAAGTTTAACATGATTTGTTTTTGTTATACATAATAGAAATTGTATGGCCATTTGAGTCAAGTGAATATTGATTTTTGGTGTAGCTTCCATTACAACAAATATTGCATTTGGTGTGTGTATTTGTGTATCTCCATAAAAGGAAAAATGTAATTTTACATCTAATATTTATTTTTAGTTGTCCTAAATAATAATAAAAAAAAAAAGTCCTCATTTTTGTGCACTTTTTTTTGGGGGGGGGGGGGGCGCTTCAGGTTTTTGTGCCTACAGGCACCTGAGATGTAAATCCGGCCCTGCTCATAACAAGAAAGAGGCCCTCTGGATCTTCACCCTTTTCAACAGGTAACCCTGCTCTGATAAATTAAATTACTGACTTAAGATACTTTGTTGATTAATACTGCTCGCCATATTATCCCTTGGTTTCCCAAATATGTCATTTTTTCATAGAGTTAAAGGGACATGAAAGCCAATTTTTTTTCTTTCGTGATTTAGAAAGAGCATGTCATTTTAAACAACTTTCTAATTTACTTCTATTATCTAATTTGCTTCATTCTCTTGATATCACTTGCTAAAAAGAATATCTAGATATGCTCAGTAGCTGCTGAGGTTGCTGCACCTAGAGGCCTTGTGTGATTGGCTCACACATGTGCATTGCTATTTCTTCAACAAAGGATATCTAAAGAATTCAGCAAATTAGATAATAGAAGTAAATTGGAAAGTTGTTTAAAATTGAATGCCCTATCTGAATCATGAAAGTTTAATTTTGACTAGACTGTCCCTTTAAGTGTTATTCATCACACTTGCATATAGGCATGTATAGATTTAATGTGAGTGCTTAAATACTGTATTGTGACATGTGAATAACATTGGGTTCTTAATATTAAAACTGTAGTTTATTATGTGCATATGTAATTCACATTTAATAAGCACGCACTTCTCTGGAGAGATTAGACAAGAATGTTGTATTTATTTTATACAACCAGTGATATATATTTTATTCTATAATATTTTAAGAAGCGGCACATTTTTTTATTTCTCACATTTTTGTCACTTATATTTATCTTTCACATAATTTAGTGATTTTGAGATACTGACAATTGTTAAAAGCTTAAATTTACAACATTAAATGCTTATTCATTCACACATTCACCTCACCAGTTTCACACTTCAGGCAAACTTTTTTTTATCACAAAACACAGTGGTTGAACCCAGGCCTAACAACAATATATATACTGTATGTAGCAATATGGATTTGCACTATGGCTGTGATACACTGACATTATTTCAAGTATGCGTTAATATTATGTATTAGTTTGAAATGGTTATGGAATTATTATTATCATTTATCATTTGTTATATCACCATCGCTGTTGTTGTTTTTTTTCATCTTAAGTACTGTTACAATGTTAACCAGCTGAGTTCCGAAGTTGTTAGAAACCTTTTTTATGTTTTACATTATATATTTTCAAAGGCAATAGTTTTTTGTATGGATGATTCCTATCCTGTTACTTATATATGAACCTCAACATGACGGTAATGTGTGAATGTTATGGTAGGAACCGTCTATACCTTAAAGAATTAACACCAGGTATTATTATTCTCACAGTGGGTAGTGCCTTTTTAAGAACTGAATGTTTCACTATGTGTAGTCCCTGACGAAGTGCCTACGGGCAGGAAACGCGTCGGATTGTTTATCTGTTTCTGACTCCCTCCTGAGCCTGATTGTTCCCTGTAAGTTTGTAATGACTTACTAATAAAGTCTGCTTTTACTTGCATATGGATTGCGGTGATATGTTCCTTGCAATACAGGTAAATGTCTTCCATTGCACATTGCCTTATTTTCCTGGGAGCCAGGGGAGTGTCTCCCAACCTGTCAGCAAGGAGTCTCTAATCGGGTCTGTGAAGCGGTGTCGACACACAAGGTAACTTTACTTTTTGTCAGTGCTTGAAAAATGTTTTCACCACGTCCATAGCACATACACTCACCGTGAAGATTGAATGAGACTTTCAATCATACTATATATGTTGCTTAATATGTTTACAATTTACCTGTAATTTCGGAAGATACGTTATTACCGAAATATTACATATTACAAACAGAGACATTGTCATTGCAACATAGTACCAGAACTCTGTGCACTACCATTTAGGCTGCAATCCCGTTGTTGCTTTTATAATTATCTGGGTCAGTGTTGCCAGATGATAGGCTTATCAACGTATCACCTGCGGCTGTCCAGGAGCCCTTCCCCCCAAGGCCCCTGTAGAGACACGTCTAGCACTGGTATCTGGCCTTCCTCATAGGTATATTCAACAATTCTGCAGGATCCGACAACAGTGAAGTTGCAGCTAAAGGATACCGTGTTCCTTCACCATTAGGTATGAAAGAGTTGCTTGCTGCAATAGTAGGTGTGATGTGTATGTTGGTCAAAGGTCCAGTTGTAGGGTGAGACTCTCGAGGCAGAAATATGCTACAAGGCTTCTCTTGCTGTTTACTTGTTACAGCTCTGCTCACCTCTGTATGGTTGCCACTCTGAGATTCTGCGCCTGCCGTTTCATTAGCCGTTGCAGGTGTTGTTTGGCTTTCACTGCAGAAACTTAGTAGGTAATCATATGGGGCTCTGTCTAGTAGTTTCATCATCAGTCTCTCAAAGTTTGCAAGGTGTTGTTGGAGACATATTTGTGAACTCATTGCCCTTGTGGCGGCCATTTTCGGGTGTAGTTGTGTTTTACGGATTGTAAGCGTGTCTTTTCTCTTTCTTGTTCGCTTTTATCTGGATAAGCTATATAGCAGTATGGCAATATATGTGACTTCAGTATTTAGATGCTCCTATGGCCAGTTGAGGCAAATTACCTCGGAGAATCGAAGGGGGTGCTCTGCCTATGCATTAGCTGCTGCTTAAGGACTTAGTCGTCTGGTCTCTTGCTCCAGTGTCAAGAAAGCAGCAGATATCGTGATTTATAGTGTGCTGCTAAGTAGTACTATTGTATAAAAGGCAATTGAGAAGTTATTGCTGTTGGATTGCACCAATAATCGGTGGATTAGAGGTTGTTCAACTGGAGCTCTGGAGAAGTGCGACCACTCAGGATCGCTGTCTGGACACGCCTATTATAATTTATTTTTAATGTTAGGGTTTTCTTTTATGGGCATGTAGGTTAGTCTTAGGTATAATGGTGTTTTTTTATTTTTTTTTGTATAGTCTTTTTATTTTATGTAGCAGACTTTTTTTATTTTTTCAGTTACTTAGATTTTTTTATTTTTAAGTAACTTAGGGGGTTTAGTTTAGAGGTAGTTAGGTAAGTAGGGTTAGTTGCATTGGAAGTTGTGTAGGGTACATGCGGTGGGCTAGTGGTGGTTTAGGGGTTAATAATGTAGGCTACGTGCGGTGGGCTAGTAGCGGTTTAGGGGTTAATAGTCTAGGGTACTTGTGGTTGGCTAGTGGCAGTATATGGATTAATAGTTTATATGGGTACTTGCGGTGGGTATGTGGCGGGATAGGGGTTAACAGGATAGGTACTTGTGGTGGGTATGTGGCAGTTTAGCTATTTATTAGTGTACTGTTAGTTTGCAATCATGGAGTACTTCGGTTTAGGGGTATTAGGATAAGTGGTTAGGCACAGCAGTTATATTCCAAGGGATCGTTTACTATAAATCGCCAATATCGCCGACCAATGGCATGTATAGTAAACGCCTCTCTGCAGCTATGTCGGGAGCTTGGAATATTTTGACAGGCTTGCTCGACATACCGGTGGATGAGGATCCCTCGCAGCACTTTTGATCATTATTTCCTAATTATGAGGTTTTAGCACTTCCATATCTAAAATCTTGGAATGGCAGCTATGTTTACCCTAATAATATTATGTTAACAAATTTAAAACTAACAAAGGGACATTCTAGTGGAAAAATAGAGTTGCACTTGCATGTATTATTTAAAATCAAAATCTTCTGCGTTTAACCTTTTAAAGTTGCACTCTGGCAACACTACTCTGCAGCTCCAGATAATGATGTGCTAGTGACTGAAACATCCTTATCCGGAGGCACAGTGGCTTTGATTACGTGTTTCTGCAGGGTTTACGCAAACAATGCAATAATAATTTTAATAATAAAATGCTCTAACGAAAGCAAAGTCTTTTATTTTGTTTAAACTGGAATATTTATTATATTGATTTAAATTATTTAATGATTTACAGGGAACAGCAAAAATAATAATCAATATTAATCTCAAACGTACAAAAAAAGTAAGGGCGGGGTTTGGAACGGAATCCTGGCATACGGCAAAATGGGATACAGAAACCGTTACTACAACCTTGTGTACAGGAGGGGGCGCCAAAACGCCCCATGAGAGGTGATTTAAGTGACCTTCCACCCGCCTAACAGGGAGAGAGGATCAGGAGGAAGCTGAGCTCAGCAATATACACGTGTAAGTGTCCTGTAACTCAATGGGACGGGCAGGTGCTACATACTGTTTTAGTGGGATATTTATTGCCCACCGCCGCACTTGCATAATGCATTTATTAACCATATAGCTGTCAAGAAATAGGGCTGCAAGCAAAGCATTGCGTAGCAGTTCTCTGGTAACAAAGAATGTGTTACGTTTTCTGTGTAACCGAGACAGCTGCTTACTGGCAGCTGAGTGTTCTTTAATAATTGAATAAAATATGTAATTACCATTCCTTTGCACTACCATGATTTAATCCTTATCCTACCCGTAGGATCACTGTTAGCAATCACCTCTTCTTGCAATCCTTCATACTTGCGTGACGTCTCTGTTACTACTTTCTTTTTTACTATTTTGTTTTTATAGGCTGTATTGATCTTTATTCTGTTTTATCCTAATTTAGTATAGCCTCTTACTACTGTACGTCGTTTGTCATGTTCCTTTATTTTATTATTTTGTTTTGGTTCTTTTGGTGCATTTTGTTGCAAAACACATCACCCATTCTCCCCTGCCTGAAGGATTTCTAAGCTCCCTCTATTGCATGACATTGTAAAAGTCTAGTCCTTCCCAGCTCATCCAATTGTTTGTTACATGGCTTTCTGGCTTCAACAAATTGATCCTGTTTAACCTCTTGTTGTAGTGTTCCAATTTAACGTGCATAGTTACTAAAGCAAACCCTTTTTTTTTTAATTTATTTTTTTAAATGGAATTTTGGAGAAAATAATTTTCTTCTATTACTAATGTTCTCTTTATATGTTTGCACTTTGCAAGTTTGTCTATCTATCTATCTATCTATCTATCTATCTATCTATCTATCTATCTATCTATCTATCAATCTCATTACATTTGAATTTCCTTTAGGGTTAACCACCCCTTTGGTATATGGTACTGCAGCATCCACTGTCAGGCAAATAGTTAAGTGTAAATGTTTGAATGATTTTTGGATAGGAATCTGTTCCATCGTCAAGGATGGAAATAATGTTAATTATAGTCCCAGATGTTTGCTGGACCTGTTCCTACTCACACACACACTCGCTGTCATATGAGCCAGCAAGGCTAGTATTGTGATTACTCCAACGTTGAATTACTTGCTGACTGTGTATGTGTATATATGTATGTGTGTGTGTATATTTATATACCCCAGTGCAACAAACGTGGGATTATTATAATCATGTAAAGTGGTTGTTAAATTATCTGCACTTTGTTCACAATAATACACAAGTCAGAGAAAAGGCAAATGTAGGTGTTTGGCATATTCATATGAATATTTACATCTGATCACTTCTATAGAGTTTATAGAATGCAATAAACGTATGGTTACCGGAGATCTGCAATGCATTGTCTCACAGTATGCCAACTAGGCAGTTAAAGTGAATGTAAATTTTGATGCTTAAGTGCCCGGTTTTTAAAAATTCGATTAAAAACAGGGGCACTTTAATTCATCAAAATTTACATTTCTCTCGTTGTGAAGAAATACTTTACCTTTTAAACTTGACAGCAGCTCCAGCTTCCTCCGGTCGTCGCAAGCCATTTCTGATGTCGGAAATGATGGATAGGTCATCCTCCAATCACGGCTCCCCCCCCCCCCCGGGGGAATCAGTGTCTGATTCAATGCCGTGATTGGAGGAAGCCGTAGTCATCATTTTAAACCCAGGAAGAGGTGGAGGAAGCTGGAGCGGCTGTCAAGATTAAAAGTTAAAGTGAATGTAAAGTCAGCCTCTCCCGGGAATGCCACAGTAATCGTCACTGAAAAATAGATGAACTTTAATTCATCATTTTCAAATAATTACTTTGTTTTTGCTTAAATTTACCTTTTTAGCTGCTCGTTTTCAGTAATGCTCATCCCCCCGCCATCTTTCCTGTTTGAGTGACAGATTATGATAATTGCTTTAGCCCAATCATTGCTTCTACCACAGGGGGACAACCCCCTTTTTTTTCTACGTCACTTGCTCCGAATGCGCATGCGGTAAAGCTGAAATCCTGTACTCAGTTTAGACGAGCGTTCACAGGTTGCGCATGCGCTATATAAAAACTGATTTTAATTCATTGCAAGCAGATTTCTCTAATGAAAGTCTAAGGAGCTAAAAAATATGCCGTTGCGCTCTGCCACGATAGTATTCAATGATTGTATTCATTGAATACTATGTAGCTAGTCAATATTATCGCCTTTCAACGCATGCGCTGTTGATGAAGTCCACAGGAGCGCGCTTGGAGACTATGTATAGAGAACGCTCTATACGTTACACTGAGGAGAAGTAGGAAGTAGGGGCTGGGAGGAGTTGGGCTTGTAAACGGCAGCAAATTGGTGAGATAAATATATACATTGGCTTTTATTTTTTAGAAAAAAAAAGTTACGGTTTATCTCAGACACATTTGGAATAATAATGAGGCATAAAACCAATGTAAATTGACATTCACTTTAAGTTTTTTTTTTTCACAGCACGAGTGAAATATACATTTTGATGAATTAAAGTGCCCCTGTTTTTAATCAAATTTTAAAAAACCGGGCACTTTAGCATCAAAATTGACATTCACTTTAACCCCTTAATGACCGCAGCACTTTTCCATTTTCTGGCCGTTTGGGACCAAGGCTATTTTTACATTTCTGCAGTGTTTGTGTTTAGCTGTAATTTTCCTCTTACTCATTTACTGTACCCACGCATATTATATACCGTTTTTCTCGCCATTAAGTGGACTTTTTAAAGATACCATTATTTTCATCATATCTTATAATTTACTATAATAAAAATTATATAATATGAGGAAAAAATGGAAAAAAACACACTTTTTCTAACTTTGACCCCCAAAATCTGTTACACATCTACAACCACCAAAAAACACCCATGCTAAATAGTTTCTAAATTTTGTCCTGAGTTTAGAAATACCCAATGTTTACATGTTCTTTGCTTTTTTTGTAAGTTATAAGGCAATAAATACAAGTAGCACTTTGCTATTTCCAAACCCCTTTTTTTCAAAATTAGCGCTAGTTACATTGGGACACTGATATCTTTCAGGAATCCCTGAAAATCCCTTAACATGTATATATTTTTTTTTAGAAGACACCCCAAAGTATTGATCTAGGCCCATTTTGGTATATTTCATGCCACCATTTCACCGCCAAATGCAATCAAATAAAGAAAATCGTACACTTTTTCACAATTTTTTTGACAAACTTTAGGTTTCTCACTGAAATTTTTTACAAACAACTTGTGCAATTATGGCATAAATGGTTGTAAATTATTCTCTGAGATCCCCTTTGTTCAGAAATAGCAGACATGTATGGCTTTTGTTGTTGCTTTTTGGTAATTAGGACGCTAAATGCCACTGCGCACCACAAGTGTATTATGCCCAGCAGTGAAGGGGTTAATTAGGGAGCATGTAGGGAGCGTCTAGGGTTAATTTTAGCTTTATTGTAGTAGACAACCCAAAGTATTGATCTAGGCCCATTTTGGTATATTTCATGCCACCATTTCACCGCCAGATGCGATCAAATTAAAAAAAATGTTAAATTTTTCACAATTTTAGGTTTCTCACTGAAATCATTTACAAGCAGCTTGAGCAATTATGTCACAAATGGTTGTCAATGCTTCTCTGGGATCCCCTTTGTTCAGAAATAGCAGACATATATGACTTTGGCGTTGCTTTTTGGTAATTAGAAGGCCGCTAAATGCCGCTGCACATCACACGTGTATTATGTCTAGCAGTGAAGGGGTTAATTAGGTAGCTTGTAGGGAGCTTGCAGGGTTAATTTTAGCTTTAGTGTAGAGATCAGCCTCCCACCTGATACATCACACCCCCTGATCCCTCCCAAACAGCTCCCTTCCCTCCCCCACCCCACAATTTTCCCCGCCATCTTAAGTACTGGCAGAATGTCTGCCAGTACAAAAATAAAGGGAATCTTTGTTTTTTTTTTTAAAAAAATTGTATAGCATATTTACATATGCTGCTGTTTAGGATCCCCCTTAGCCCCCAACCTCCCTGATCCCCCCCCCCCTCAAACATCTCTCTAACCATCCCCCTTTGCCTTTTTGGGGGCCATCTTGGGTACTGGCAGCTATCTGCCAGTACCCAATTTGCAGAAAAAAAGGTTTTTTTTTTTTTTTATTTTCCCCATTTTTTTTTCTGTAGTGTAGCTTCCCTCCCACATACTAACCCAACACCCCCTGATTTCGCTTTTTATTTTGATTAATTTTATGTTTTAGAACCCTGATGAGCAAATCCTATGGTGCATATTTTCTGTAGTGTAGCTGTTCCCACCCGCTCCCTCCCGTGCACGCGCCCGCCCCCTCCCTATCGTGCGTGCCCCTGGGTCATCCCCGCCCACGATCCCGCCCCCCTCCACATCACTGGACCCATCGATGGCCGCCACCCGCCTCCCACGTCGGCTCCCACCCACCAACGATACCGGCCATCGATGTCCGGTGCAGAGAGGGTCACAGAGTGGCTCTCTCTGCATCGGATGGCCATACATGGTTATTGCAGGATGCCTCCATATCGAGGCATCACTGCAATAACCGGAAAGCAGCTGGAAGCGAGCAGGATCGCTTCCAGCTGCTTTCCACACCGAGGACGTGCAGGGTACGTCCTCAGGCGTTAACTGCCTTTTTTTTTGAGGACGTACCCTGCACGTCCTCGGTCATTAAGGGGTTAATGTTTACATATGGTTACTACTAGACATGTAAATTGTGACTAAATGCAGTTACATGAAGCAGCAAATCTAGTGAGAATTTTTTAATGTGAGTGCCGTTTACCAAGTTATAATCCTAAATTTAATCAGTTATAGAATATTATTGATCTTAAAAAATAAAATCACTGCTGTTTTTATGTAGGTTTTTTCTTTCTTTCTATATTCTGTTGTTAGCACTTTGTTTATCCAATGTAAAAAAAACTTTTGACAGTCATTTATACTTTGTGCCTTACAAATGGGGTCTTAGGTTCTAATGACTACATTTAATTTGTCTTTACATTTTTATAGTTTAATTGAAAGAAAAATGATACCTAAAACATGGTTTAATACCATTTTAAAAATGTTTTCAAATGAATTATAGTCCTTTGTGCTGTATGTATGTATGTTTTTTTTTTTTTTTTTTTTTGTAAGGTGTTCCTTTAATCCATTGAGCAATAAGTTCCCGACACCTAGTTGTAAACAATAATGCTCTTCCTGTTAGCTTCACCTGTAATTTGAAACCTGTTTTACTTAATATTTTTATACACAGTATTTTAATAATGTTTAGCCCTTTGACAGGGTTAATTTGTCTACATTGGGACATAGTTCCGATGTAAACAAATTGTAATCCCACTATTTTGCACGCAATCACAAGCTTTTAATGATGGGATCGGGTCACGGGGGTTCATATGACGCTAGACATGCCCTCCAGACCGTGATCGCATCCTGGAAGCTTGGTGCGGTTAGGACGGAATATAAAGTCAGACCGGTGTTAAAAGGTTAACAGCTGCTCTTTCATATTTATGGTAGAATATATTTGAGTATTGTGTCCACATCAGTCTAGGTTAAACAATAAGTAAAACGTTCCTTTATTTTAAAGGACCAGTCAATGCAGAAGAATTGCATAATTAACAAGTGCATAATAAAGACAATGATTTAACACCTGCTCTGAATTTCAAATAAACAGATTTTTTTTTTTTTCCTGACATTTATTTTTTTCCTCCCATTTTCTGGCCTCCTCTATCATGTGACAGACATCAGCCAATCAGACTAGTATTAGTATACACTGTGGGCTTGTGCACATGCTCAGTAGGATATTGTTCCCCAGAAAGTGTGAATATAATAAAACAGCGCAAAATGTTATAAGGGAAGTAAATTGGAAGGGTCTTGGAACTGCATGCTCTATCTGAACCATACGTTTTTGACTTGAGTGTCCCTCATAAATGACGCAGCTTCACTACTATTCAGTTGTCTTTTCATAGGTTTAGTTTACCTTACAAATCCCTTTTTGAAAGATTCCTCTATCCATCCTAATTCTGCATTATTATTTTTTTTTTTTCTTCTCTTAAATAAAGTTTTTCATTTTAATGAGGAGCGATTGGATCAGAGTAATATTCATTTTAGCCATCGGCACACAGGGCTGCTGCACGTGTAGGGTAGTTTCTGTCACTCTTACACAACTGTTTACTTTCTTGTGACAGCGTTACTGAAGCTACTGTGCATGAACCTCCCACTTTCTGGATAAAAAAAGCAGCCTCATCTGAGAGGGTTTTGTAAAGTAAATATGAGAAGGCAATTTTGAATAGTAGTGAGAGATGTCTATTTAATTCTGAACCTAATAAAGTAAAGCTTGCTCTTACCGTGACTGTCCCTTTTTAAAGGGACATTAAACACTGAATTAATCGTCCTATCTAGCCTTTATTTAAATAAAATATTAGTCTGAGAATAACATGTAGAATTGTAGATATATTTTTAAAGTTTAATTAGCTGTTTAAAGACGTACAAAATAAGTGTAAAGTTTGTATCTATAACAATGGGAGCTGCCATGTTTTAACTTAGGTTACCTTTTCTGCTGTGGCTGATTACTTAGAGACAGTTATAAATAGGTCACTAGAGTGTGCAGCCAATGGCTGTGCGGTAAATAAGTGTTCTGCACTTCCATTTCTAACAGGAACTGAAAAGTTCACAATTTCAGGATGAAATTGCTGGAAAAGGGGACAAAATAAAGTAGATTTTTTTTTTTTATAGTATATACGATTTATCATTTTATATTACCATCTAAGTGTTTAATGTTCCTTAAAGGGACACTGAACCCATTTTTTTCTTTTGTGATTCAGATAGAGCATTCAATTTTAAGCATCTTTCTAATTTACTCCTATTATTAAATTTTCTTCATTCTCTTGGTATTTTTATTTGAAAAGCAAGAATGTAAGTTTCGATGCAGGCCCATTTTTGGTGAACAACCTGGGTTTTTCTTGCTGATAAATTCACCCACCAATAAACAAGTGCTGTCCAAATAAAGATAGCAAGACAATGTAGAAAAATTGATAATAGGAGTAAATTATAAAGTTGCTTAAAATTGCATGCTCTATCTATGAATCATGAGAGAATTTTTTTTGGGTTGTGTCCCTTTAAGATAGCTGACATCTGTACTAAACTGCTAAGTGGTTGAGTCATACATAATGTTATATTAAACTGTAGCCTTTAGTGTAATGTTGTTTATCACACAATATGACTGCTTTTTTTACATTAAATGTAGAACAATTTAATTAGCTGTGCCTCTCCTGCAGTAAGCTTTATTGTGCAATAATGTAGTAGAATGCAGTAATTCTAGTTTCATTTTACATTAGCAGAGTCTTGTTGTTCCTTCTCCATATCATTTTCAAGACCTTGTTTAATAGTTAATGAGCTCACATTATGGGATGCAAATAGGTCTCTAGAATGTTTCTGAAGTATAGGATTTCAACCTCCAGCTATGTACACCAATGAATTGCACTGATGCAGAAGTATGTTACTATGGCATGCCATAGAGTTCATGTAGCATGTCACATATCCAAATCAAGTAGCAATACATGGATATCTTTATTATTTTAATGTAGACATACTAAATTAAAACAATGGTTAGGCTTTTCACTTAGATTTGTTTAATTGGTTGTTAGTAATATTTTCTTATAGTATTTGTGTAGCTTCATGGTTTTTGCTGAAGTTTCTTTGTTTGCAGACGGCCAGGAATTTACTCTGCAGCTATCCTAGTTCTGTCTATAAATATGACCTATGTCATTACCCAGAGGTGTCCGCTCCTTTACGCCTGTAGAAATTAACCTATTAGAGGCGTCCTTTATCTTTGTTTTTCAACCTTTTATTTAGCAAGTGTACTGGTTGTCTTTCATTAAAGGGACAGGAAACTCCAACCGTTTCTTTCAAGATTTGGATAGAACCTACAATTTTAAACAACTTTCCAATTTACTTCTATCAAATTTGCTTCAGTCTCTTGTTAACCTTTGCTGAAGGAACAACATTGCACTACTGGCAGCTATCTGAACATATCTAGTAGGCCAATCACAACAGACAAATGTGTGCAGGCACCAATCAGCAACTAGTTCCCACTAGTGTAGGATATGGGCGTATTCTTTAACAAGGGATACCAAGCGAATGAAACACATTTGAAAAAAAGAAGTGTCTTAAAATTCTCATTGTTTCTCAACTGCGGTACTAAAGTACCCCCAACTGGCCACTCGGCCAGGTTTTCATTATAGCTGAACCAGTGCACAGGTGAAGTAAGCAGCTGATCAGCAACACCATGGTTACTATCACCCATCAGCTGATTGTCACTTGTGCACTGGTTCAGCTATAATGAAAACCTGGCCTTTTGGGGGTACTTGACCGCTGTTAAACAAATGCTCTATCTGAATCGTGCAAGTTTAATTTTGATTTTCTTATCCCTTTTAATTTGTGGCTTATAAATCATGTGACTGTCCACCGGTTGAGCTCTGGTGTTTTTCCTTATGAGGCAGTAAACTTCTATCCTACAGATCAGACGAGCACTTCCAAACCACTTTGACTTAAACTTTTACTTCAACATAATTAAACGTTATTTTCATATTCATGCCATACACATTTATCAAGTTAACATTAATTTTATACATAGCTGGTCTTTCTGATATATGTATGTATGTATACACTTAATGCATTTAAACTTAAACTAAACACTATTATTAATATAACTTGTATGTTGCAAAACTTTTTTTTTTCTTTCGAATTCCTGTTAAAAGTGGAAGTGCCGACATTAGTCGCACACTAGTAAGTCATTTATGGCTATCGTTAATTGGCCTCCGCATCAAAGGAAACTTAGACTACAATATGGTGGGGTTCATGTCCGTGGGCATTACATATTAGTAGTAATAAAAAAATATACACATCAGGCTTATCTTTCATACATTTATTTAGTATTTAAAGGGACATAGTGCACTACATTTTTCTTTGCATAAATCTTTTGTAGATGATCCATTTATATAGCCTATCTGGGGGTGTTTTTTGTAAAAGTTTGCTTATTTTTAAAAAAAACATTGTGCTGATTTAAAGACTCCTAACCAAACCCCAAAGTTTTATATGTATACTGATGTCTCCAGATTTCTGTTGGTCTAATTGGTCTTTTCATATGCAGGGGAGTGGGTGTGTGTGTCGGCTCTTCATGTTTTCCCAGCCTATTTCCGTGGATGTTCCAGCCTAACCTCATCAACAGTGCTAAATTGGAGTTTCAAATTAAGTTTTTAAAAGGTTTCACACTGGATTTTTATATCTGTATCTGCCCATATTCTTCTTTATAGTAGTGTTTGTTACATGCAGTTATATGAAAACTGTTGAATACTGTCCCTTTAATGTATCTTTATAACTAGGTATTTTAAGTTGTATATCGTAAAGTCAGTTAAAGGGACACTCAAGTCAAAATTAAACTTTCATTATTCAGAGCATGCAATTTTAAACAACTTAACAATTTACTTCCATTAAAAAAGTGCAGTCTTTTTATATTTAAACTTTTTGAGTCACCAGCTCCTACTGAGCATCTGCAAGAATTCACAGAATAAGCGTATATGCATTTTGTGATTGGCTGATGGCTGTCACATGGTACAGGGGAAGTGGAAATAGACATAACTTTTAAAATTGTTAAAAAAAATCTATTCATTTAAAGTTCAGACTAAGTGCTCTTGCATTTGTTGATTATGCAAATCTGTGTTGACTGGTCCTTAAAGGTGTTAATCGGTTATGTGCTACTGGCAGTAAATTTACTGTTTTGTGTCCATATATACAAACATACTTTGACACATTTTTGGCTCTACCTCTTATTAAAAATACTGTAAACTTAGATGTGTTGGCTTCTTTCAAACAAATTTGACAATGTATAGAATATACCTTCCTTTCATTTACATATTAAAAATAACTCAAAAATGTATCTTGCACTCCCTTAACTTGTCTCACCTTGACTATTGCAACTCTGTTCTCTCACCTAAGCTACTGCATGTCCCCACTTCAACCCATCATGAAGCCTCTGCCATACTCCTTCCTCTAACATTGCTCCACATCTGCTGTTCCTTTCACCCCTGTCACTTTCTTGACTTTCCTTTTGCTCATTTGAAATTTTTACCCGAACATACAAAGCCCTCACTAACCATTCACCCTCCTGTATCTCTGCCCTTGTCTGCAATTTCTCCCCTACACCCCCGCCCCACTCAGATCAGTGTATTGCCTACCGCTCATTTCTCAATGCTTCCTCACCTCTGTCTGCAAGACTTTTCCAAAACTGCACCTGTAATGTGGAACTCCTTGACTTGCTCAGTAAGACTTGCTGATAAACTTTACAAACGCTTTAAGGAATACTTGAAAGATAAGGAATTAGTGTGCAGTATCTAAAAATATTCTTAAACAGGAACACTTTACTTCATTAAACTTTACAAAGACTTTTTTTTATAAAAAAATATATTTACCATAGTGTTATGGTAAACAGACTACCGTTCCTCTGGCCTCATCTCCGACTGTATTGTGCAGATGGATGACTAATCTGGGATCCTTCAGTTGAGTGCCCCCTTTGGGGTCCAGCTTGTGGGGCACGCAACAATTGGAGGAAGCTGGGTTTGTTATCGATCTGCCCAATAAGGTCAGAGATGCGGGCGGAGGAACAGTTGTCTGCTCACCATAAAGCTATGGTAAGTATTTTTAAAAAGAAGCGTCTTTGTAAAGTTTAATGAATTAAAGTGCCCCTATTTTTAAGATTATTTTTTAGATACTGGGCAATAATTCCTTACACATTTAAAGTGATTGTAAAGTTTGTTAATGGATACTTATATGTGCAGAAATATGTTCTCTTG